>NC_057804.1:30605289-30620625 GCF_018294505.1 Triticum aestivum | reverse complement strand
ATGATATTTAAAAAAAATTATTATTGTCTTATAAAAAAATATTACTGTTATGATTTAAACAAGTTTGAACATATTTAAACACAAATAAGTATCAAACAACATTTTAAATGCATAAAAAAAATTGTGGAGCCTGGGAATCGAACCCAGGACCTCCTGGTGTGAGAACTGGCTGCTGACTAGTTGAGCTAGTAGAGGGAGCTTGATGTGGATCAGGTTAGGTGGAAGATAACCTGTTGGCTCGAGCAGAAATCAAAAAAAAATACTAATGGCGCACCAGGGCGAGGTGCGCCATTAGTATGGATGTACTTATGGTGCACCGAGGTGTGGTGCGCCATTAGTATTGTGCCACCATCCATACTTCCTCCCCGGCCCAAACCTATCCCCTCTCTCTCCCTCGCCCTCGCCCTCGATCCCCTTCCCCTCTCCTCTCCCAACGCCGCTGCCCCGCCGCCTCGATGCCGCCCCGACGCCGCCTCGACGCCTCGACGCCCGCCCCGCTCCTCCTCCGGCGCCTCTCCGCCCAGCCCAAGCCCTAGGCCGCTCCGCCTCCGCCTCCTCCGCCTCCGCCGTCGGACGAGGGCGCCGCAGCGTGGGCCCGTCGCGCGGCCGCGCTCTCGCTGCTGGGGCTCACCGGCGCCGTCGCCGCCAGCGCCTTCAGCGACCTCTCCGACCTCCGCGACGCCGCCCTCGACCTCTCCCTCCCGGAGCTCCTCCCCGATCACCTCCCCGGAGCTCGTTCTCTGCCCACCCAAGGTGAGCATGTGCTTTTTGTTTTTGTTTGAGAGAACCCAAGTTGAGCATGTGCTGGATGTGGATGTGTGTGCAATTCGGCTTGTCTTGTTTGTGCATCCTGGGGCCAAACGCTTTGGCCAATGCTTCACAAATCAGAATCCTGGGGCCAAACACTTTGGTCCAACTTGCTTGCGTTAAGGAACCTGAACTTCATTTGCCGCCGGCTGCTAGCTGGGCTCTCTGATCCCCATATAGGTTTTGGCAGCAGGTGTATTCCATTGCTTTAATTTTGTCATTGGGTGAATTGAATTCCTGCTCATATTTTATCGGAAAGGCTACCGAACCCGAGACTTGTTGATGGTTTAGTAGGTTTTGGCTGACGGCGGGTGTATCCCCATATAGGTTTTGGCAGCAGGTGTATCTCTCAAGTACCAGGCTCGCCATAGCATTAGCAGGATTTTGTTGCGTGTGTCCGTGTCACAATTGTTCAGTAGGTTTTGGAGCCAGTCCACTCCAGTATACTGGAATACAGATCCCTTTGGCAACCTCCATTGCTTTCTCAATTCTTGGCCTAGTGCTCTGCTCTTTGTACTACAATCTCAAATGCAATATTACCCTCTGCAATTTCCAAATTTACATAGTACTAGTCTGTTAATACTTGTTTTGAGGGTACTTTTACTTCTTCTTTCCTGAGTTTTATTAGTGTACTTTTACTGTCCTCTATAGGTGACGTGTGAACTGTTGCTTATGCCGATCGACTTACCGACTACCTATTTAATTGGTTTTCTTTTAAATCTTATAGTTCCCGTTGATTATAAACTGGCCGGCCGCGATCAATCAGTTGGTATTGATTTTGTCAGCAGACTTTGAGGTCAGTTTAACCTGTCATTTTTCAACAGTACTCAACTATTTCAATCTATCGTTAATTAATGACGCCAAATTTGCAAAGAATCGCCTGATTGGATTCAACAGTTCTGTGACGGTAGCCTAAGCTTGAGAGCATAATGAGTTAGTTTCAGCTGAGATAAATTTTGTGTGCGTGTGTGTGTGTGTGGGGGGGGTGCTGCATAGGAACCAAAGAGTTGAAGACGCTCTTACGAAATATTGCTTCTTAATCGCAACTTTGATTAGAGCACTTGGTGTTCAGTAGTTAATCCCTTGTGTACTGCCTCTTGCACGCTCCAAAAGCTATGTAGGCTAATTCAGTTTAAATTTTGTACTTGGGACTGAGTACATCGTCTTACTATGGCCTTTGATGATTAAAAAAAATATGATGATTACTTAGGCTGCGTTTGGCTACTCAGTATTTTTGGAGTTTTAAAAGAATACCATGGTTTTTGAAAAAATCCCAGTTTTAAATACTTTGACGTGTTTGGTTTTGACAAATACTTTAGTTTTACAAACCGTGGTATATCTAAAACCATGGTCTTTTTGCTGTATCATAAAATTAGCGAAGGCTTAGACCCTGGAGTAGATCGATTGATACTGAGCAAAGTTATACACAGCAGTCTAAGTTAGCTAGCCGATCGATTCCATGTGGCCAGAGATACAAGATTACTCAACAACATATCCTAGCAGCTAGAGGATGTTCGCGTGCATGACAAGGCTATAGGCATGCCGCATGCACCAGCCGTTAATTAGCACAAGCTGATCACATCGTTGTATAACTTCTTTGTTATAGCTCAATTTGGTTCAGCTAGCTGTATCTAGGATTATCCATGCAATGAGTGGTCAAAACCAAGAAACTAAGAAAAACTGCACTTGCCAAACATCTCTATAGTTTTGCTAAAACTGAGAAAAACTGCAGTTTTTAGAAACCAAAGTATTCATTGCCCACACATTGGAATACCGAGGTTTTCAATTACCATGGTTTTGGAAAAACCGTGTTGCCAAACTAGGCCTTAGCAGTTAAGTCTTAACGTGGTTTGCATTCATTTGCAATTACACTTGTTTTTGCCTCCACTTGATGGAGCCGACAGCTTCCGTTTACCTGAAACGAGTCTTCTTGTTTTGCGGTGCTCATTTTTTTCTAAGTGCACTGCAGTACTTGTTCCTTTGTGCATCATAAGTAAAACTAGCTAATTTTATGAAAATGTATCATGTCACTGTCTGTGACTCTCTCTTTTTAAGTCCACATTCTGTTGGTGGCTCGGTTAACTCCTAGGGTTTTAGCAGTTATGTATAAAAAACATTCTGATCCAGTATTGCTTGAAGTGGTTTGTCCAAAATGTTGAATGATACTGCTTGGAGATGCATATATTGTTTCACCTCTTCACATGCCAATGTATTTTCCATGTTGTGATGAAGGCCTTTTTTGCCTTGTCCACCCGAGAGGCCCTTGAGTTTGCTGGAATGTCGATTAACTTCCGTTCCAGCAAATTCGGGTACTCCATATGTCCTATTTTCAGCAAAGGTCATGCTGAAATTTTCCGTGAATTTTAGCATGACTTTGCTAAAAATAGGACATATGGGGTACTTGTGACTAATGCATGGGCCGGGGTACTTGTGACTAATGATGAAAGCTTAGGCTTTTAGGGTGCCTCGGCGTCGAAAAACCCTCAATGATAAAAGCTTAGCTTTAAGGATGCCTCGGTGTCGACAAACCCTAAATGATGAGACCATGATCTCGTTCCTTGACAATAACCAACTTTTTGACCAAACTTTGTTGCTATTTAGAGAGAAACATGGCCAACAATGATCAGGCCAGGGGTTCGGGCGGCAAGGCATTCTAGGAGCTGTCCCAGGAGATGGAGGAACAACCTCACTTGTATGAGGACGCCGCCTTCCCCACCGATCCTGAGACCACTGATGGTACCGCCGAGGATGACCCCACTGATGCCACCACTGATGGTGTCGCCGAGGATGCCACCACTGATGATGGCCGTGCACGCACAGATGGCAGCCAACCGAAGAGGCAACGGAAGGACCGGCGCCCGACCGTGCTCCGCACCCTCAAGGAGGAAGTTACTGAAGTGGACTCCGACGAGAATCCAACGGCGCCCGAACGAATAGTCAAGGGGTACTCGCTTCAGCTCGGGTGCATTCTCCGGAGCACCGTCTCGATCAACACCAAGAACCTGAGGCATCCTGACCGAGGGAATTTGCGCAACCTCCTCTTCACGAAGCTGCACGAACGATACAAGTTCCCCGCTGAATTTGAAAACAGAAGCCTCAAAGGGAATAAAGTGAACAATGCTGCCCTCACGAAGATGAGCAAGGCCCTGTCTACTTGGAAAAGCAATGTGAAGAGAATGATCGAGAAAGGTGAGAGTTATGAGAAGATCAAGGAGAAAAATCCTTTGATCACTGAAGATGACTACAACGACTTCAAGATCAATTGCTCGAGCACCGCAAACTCCAAATCAAGTCAGTGGGGGAAAGAAATGCGGGAGTTGAACTTAGGGGAACACAAACTCGGTCCCGGCGGTTACAGAGTGGCGGAGCCTATATGGGACAAGGAGGACGCGGAGCGTGCCGAGCAAGGCCTACCGCCCCGCTTCGAGAAATACAGCGGTAACAAGCAGACCAGGAACTATGTCAGGGCCCGGTACAAGGAGGACCCGATAACAAAGGAGCTTACCACGGATCCGAAGACCAGGGCGCTTGAGCTTGTTCTGGTAAGGAATACACCCCCGCGTAATTAGCTCCATATGGTTGCATTCTAATTAATGAAGCCAAATTTCTAAATAGTTCACATTCCTTCCGCAGGCGACTGAAAGCAGTAGCGCAGGGTCGACTAAGAGCAACCCTTGGGACACCACTCTAAATAGGGCGTTGAATGTAATGAAGAACAAGGATAAGCTCAGTAAGCCGACGTCAGCTACTCGTGTGGCCGGCAAAGGCTTGTCCACAAAATGGGGGTCATACTATACCGCTGGTGTGCGGAAGGAGAAAAAGACCAGCTCGGAAAGCCAGGCGCGCGAGGTTCAAGAACTCAAGGCACAGGTGGCGCGGATTCTGGAGATTGTCCAAGAGCAAGTGCAACAACAACTCGGAGCGACGATCACCGCCATTGTGCCTACCTTGATCCAGGGGTTGAGTGCGTGGATTGCAGGCGGCCAACAGGGGCCGCCCCCGATTCCTAGCTTCACGGCCAGCAACTCGCAGAATGCGATGGCGGGGCCATTGGTGTCTCCGGCGGAGGCGGCATTGGTGTCTCCGACGCCGGCACGGGAGCTTAATGCACCCGGGTGTACGCCGACCGGCACCTCTGCAGCAAGCGGCCCCTCCGTCAACTGCACGCCCGCCGTTGGCGGTGCCTCGACATTAGCCGAGCTCGACGCCATCATCACGGTAACTAATTAAGCCTCTCTCGGTCGAGGACTTCATCTCCTTGCCTTTGACTGGGCATCCCTGACGCCCTACATGTTTTCGCAGGGCGCCGCCGACGTTCCGTGCACTCTCCTGCACTTCGTGAACAACGAGTTGGTCGATGTCGCCAAGGGCAAAATCGTTCAACCGGGCAACCCCTTGTTCCACGGTACCTAGATGCCACCCAACTTGTTTAGGGTTGAAATTGTTCGAGTGCTGCCAGGCTGCGACGAGTTGTTACCTCCGATTCGACCCATCGGGGCCGACGATGATGACGTGATGACCCTCAGCGCCTGCCTGAGCTGGCCCCTGCTTTGGCCGAAGAGCCAGATTCATTTGGGGGCGAGGGACACCACCCCAAAGACAACACTGCCAGTCGTGCCGGCGCCAAGTCGGCCCCATGGCAAGACCGCCGCAACGGTGCCGGACATCCCTATGACACTGGATCCAAACATGCATATGGCACAGGATCAGAACGACGATGACGACGATACATTTGGCAACGTCGATCAGTACTTTGCCGAACATGGGTACGATGGCGACTTCATGGGGGCTCCTTCTCAAGAACCCAACCCAACAAAAGACGTGCGCGATCTAGCTGGTACTGCGGAGAAGCCAAGTTGCAACAGGCGTCATCTGCCGTTCAGCTCTCAGGAGACGCCTCCAGCTGCCGACTTCACCGAGCCTCAGATAGGCGAGGTGCGAAATATTATCAGCCCCAAGACACTCAAGAAGGCGGTCTGTGAGCAGAACTCGGTCCCATTACAGGAGAAGAAGAAGGCACGCAAAAGAAAGACTAACAAGGGTGCGAGCCAGCCGGCACCGAGTACGATCCGTGCTCAGGACGGGCCACCTTCACCTGAGGATATCTCGAGGAGGGTGCATGTGGCGGGTAGGGCGATGATACCGACAAATATGCTCAATGCTACAACCGGTGCTATGCGGAGTCTGCATGACAGTGTTCTTTCTTTGGAGAAGCGGCGTCTCAGAGAGAAGGATGTGGCATACCCGGTTTTCACGGCCAAGGTGCCAGAGGGCAAGGGCTTTGTGGATAACTCCATCGGGCGTACGATCGTCCTGCGGTTTGATGACATCCACGCTATGTTGAACCTTCATCCGCTGCACTACACCTTCGTTCGGCTATTTTCGCTGAGTATGGAGATGTGGATCATTCGCGACAAGACCCCGGACATCGTGATAGTCGACCCCTTCTACATGCGTGCCAAGATCTTGGGCAGCGCTGGGGACCGGCAAGTCACGAGTTCTTACCTCGAAGGCGTCATTCTGGCAAACCAAGATAAGGATAACTTCCTCGTGCCTTACTTTCCCGAGTAAGTCCTCCCCTCAACCGGCCCGTAACATATGAATTCTTAGATTTCGATCGTTTTTCTTTTAACATTCCGTGTTTTCTACAGTGACACACATTGCACGCTCATCCTCCTAAGCCCCAAATATTCCATGGCCACGTATTTCGACCCGGACCGTCAGTCAAACGTAGACTACACAAATGTCAAGAAGGTTCTTGATGATGTTCTCCCCGGCTACGCCAAATCTGGAGGCACCTTCACCAGGCCTATTCGTAAGTACGGCAAGCACGTGTTCTCCCACAATACGACGTTCTGTTGCGTCAAGCAGCCGCCTGGCGGTCAGAAGGGTGCCTACTACGCCATCCATCACATGCGGGCGATCGTACGGGACCATCATCAACTTCTGCTACCGAGTAAACTCAAAGATTGGGCCGCGAGCGTGTCGGCAATCCAGGACGCGGACATCAGACAAGAATTCTTTCGCATCCAGTCAGAGTTTGCGGAAATCATCCATCAAGATGTCCTTCGTACCTCGGGGCAGTTCTACCTCAGAAATCAACCGTCCAACAGTGACATTGACACAATGCTACAAATGCAGGCTGACAACGCCCGTTCTTTCATGACTCCCACGGTAGACGGCGGCTTCATCCACGCTCCGGTCCCTTGAGTCGAGTCGAAAGCAGTGATGCTGTGTCTAGTTCTGAAACATCGATTGGCTCATGTTGTAATTAAACTTTAATGAACTTGTAGTATGTCTCTTTGGTTTCGAGAGTCGTTCAACTTAGATGTAATCGATGCTATTAATGTCTTGCTTTTCTCTTCCGATCGTTCTGTTGCATACTTATATATTGCTTATGTATTGTCTGTGAATTGGTACTAACGTTTCGTTTGGCTAGTGCATAGCGATGCCGTCGTATGTCGTGTACAAGGGTAAGGTTCCCGGAGTCTACGACGACTGGGAGGAGTGTCGGAGACAGGTTCACCGATTCAGCGGTAACAGTTACAAAGGGTACACCACTAGGGCCGAGGCCGAATCTAGATACGCCCGCTATCTAGCGGGAGAGGGGAGGGAGCGTTGGAGGAACCGGATGAAGACGAGTTTCATCATGATGATGCTCATCGTGATGACCGCATCTCTCTTCTATGTGATGGTAGTTTAGATGATCGATATCGACTTGTAATGTGAAGACAAACTCGCTACTCCGGTCTCGAGACTTGTAATATAATGTTCTATCTTTGTTCGGTATTTTCAATTCGGAGACTAATATGATGAATTGTATTCGGAGACTAATATGATGAATTGTATTTAGAGACTAATCTTCTATTGTATTCGATGAATCTGTTATTGATGTGTGCTGTCTATATTTTGTCCAATTATACATTTTGTAACCTGTGCAAAAAACAGAAAATTAAAAAATAAAAAAAAACTAATATTCATACTAATGGCGCATCACATCACAGTGCGCCATTAGTATGCCAAAGGATACTAATGGCGCATCATTAAACAGTGCGCCATTAGTATGCCGAAGTTACTAATGGCGCATCTTGTTGTGCGCCATTAGTATGCCAAAGCACCTGGGTATACATGGCCCCCTGGGAGGCATACTAATGGCGTACTGTTGTATATACTAATGGCGCATCTGAGGTCCGCCATTAGTATACCAGATACTAATGGCGCACCAGTGATGCGCCATTAGTAAAATATACTAATGGCGTGGCACTAATGGCGCACCAGTGATGCGCCATTAGTAAAATATACTAATGGCGTGGCACTAATGGCGTGGCACTAATGGCGCACCACTAATGCGCCATTAATGGCCAAATTAGGTGCGCCATTAGTAGGCCTTTTCCTAGTAGTGTAGGGCGCTGTAGATGAAAATCGACGATGGAGGACCACTGGATCCTCCCATGTTGCCGATGATGGTGGCAACGAAGACCACTACACCAGTAGTTCTAACAATTCTTCCACCACATGGAGTTGGACTATTGGCCCGCACTGATGCCCTTGTCCCCATCTTTATTTGCACTTGAAGCACAACCCTCTGGCTCTGCGATAGTTGCGGAGGGCGGCCACCCGATCCTCTCCTCGCCCTGGATCGCGACGGTCAGGTTGGTGTGCCGCATCGAGGGCTCTGTGGTCTTCAGCTGCTGCCGGTGGCCCGGGCAGCATTTGGCGCGCCGGTGGTGCACCGGTCGCCAAGAGTGGGAGCGGTGCTGGGGGCGCGTTGGTTGGCAGCGTCCTGTCGCCTGCACTTGCGACGCGGCATGGCCTCCATGAATTCCTCCTGCAATGTAGCAAAGGAAAAGGCAGAATCCAGATCTTTCAGTTGATCTAACATAACAACCAGACGAATTTCCCCCTTCAACCCATCGAGGAATTGTGTAATAAAATACACCAGATCAAAACGTGGGTTATGAGCTAGGATGTGATGCATCAATTCTTCAAATCGGAGCATGTAATCCCCTACGGTACCTATTTGTCTAAGAGAATTGAACTGGCGAAAATGTGCTTGATATTGCTCTCTACCAAATTTGGAACACAAAGAGGTGCAAAGCGACTCCCAAGTGAAGGAGTTACCTTGTGATTCGTGGAGTTGCAACCATTGAGCTGCGTTTCCGGTGAAATTGAGAGTGGCTACCCAAACCCATAGCTCCGGAATGACCCCGTACACATCAAAATATTTCTCACACCTAGCTTTTCAGAATTGTGGATTTACGCCATCGAATGATGGAAAATCCATCTTTTGCAAGGCCCAGTGCGACAACTGAGATGGGTACTGTCTGTCATGGGAAATCCTACCTCCTACCCCCTAACGTTGACTGAACTCACCCCTAGGAGGTGCAGTAATCATAGATCGGGAAGAGGACGCATCCTTGACCGGAGGCGGCTCGAGGGTGGTGACTACCCCCTGTGCCGGTCCTCTGGAGTCGAGTAGCTCGCTGTGGCCATCGGGCCGGTGGTGCTGCGGGTCGACGTAGAGCCGGGCCGACACGCCGTGCGCCACTGGATCCACGGTTGGGGTCCGCGGATCTGCCAACGCGGGGTGGAGAGTGATCCGCCCCACCTGCGACCAAAGCTCGTCAAGTTGTTGTTGTAGGTTGGTGACCGCCGGCCTCCAGAGTTCCAGGGACTGCTGGATCGCGTCAAGGCGGGCCTAGTTGGCCGCCCGCCCGTCGTTGACAGCCTTGGCTAGGGCCGCGAGCTGCTCCTCCATCACCGCCGCGTGCTTCGCTTGCTTAGTCTGATAACACGGCTAGGGGTAAGCGGTCTCCAGATCGGCGGATTGGACATCTGATACCAGATGTAACAGGCCTGATCTACTTAGTTCTTTCTTCTGGATCAGATTTGGGAAGGAGAGAGGTAAAGGAAGCAGAGAGAGTTGGTGAGGATATAAGGAGGAGGATCAGCCTCCCTCTCGATTCGTTACAACAAGTGATATTCGATAACCCACACCCTCAGTCTCGCACCCCTTAACTAGCCAGGCACGCTGGCCACACTCAACCCACACACACACACTCATTCCTCGGCCCGACACTGGCCTGGCCCTCGCCCTTCAGGCCCATCAGTGGTGGCGGCAAGCCCGTTCACGCTCTCTTGCTTGTTTGCCAGACGGAGTCCACCAGATAGACGTGACACCAACAAATCTCTCGAAGGTACTCATAAAGGTAGAGTATACATGTGTGCTCGTAGGGATGAGTGTATATGCGTGTACACAAGCGTTTGCGTTTACCGTGTTTGAAAGAAAAATGTAAAGCGACACGCAAAGGCAGCTCTGAGCCAAGAGCGACCGACCGCCGTCCCAGCCCATCCCGGGCACGGAGACGCGTGGGAGCTCCGCGACGCGTCCAGCTATTAAACTTGCACCGCGCGGACGCGAGGAACACGAGCCGCTTCCCCGGAACCGAACGGAGTCGATCGGAAGGCCGCCGCACCTCACGCACTGACGCACATGTATGCGTGTGTAGGCACCTAAATTCCCTGTCATCCACTCCGCACCTGCTCGCGCTCACTCTATTTAAACGCCCCGACTCTCCCCTCTTCCCTCGCTCGCTCCTCTCTCCCGACTCCTCTGCTCCCCTGCTCCGTCGTCCAAGTACGATCGCCTCCTGCTCCTCGCAGCTCGCTCTCCGGCCATGGCCTTCCAGTCCCCCGTCGGCTCCCCCTTCGACTGCCTCCTCATAGGTACGTAAACCAATCAATCAAGGCATCAAGCAACCCATATGCTCCTTCCTTCTTGGCTGTGCTATATGTGTAATCCGTTCGAGCCAAACGATCAAATTCTCATCTGACAAATTCCTCTGCTCCGTGCGTGAACTGATCAGACCTCGACGACACGCTGTACCCGGGCAACACCGGCATTGGCCCCGCCCTGAGGCGCAACATCGACGAGTTCCTCGTGGCCCGGTTCGGCCTCGCCGCCGACAAGGCCGCCGCGCTCCGCGCCGACCTCTTCCGCTCCCACGGCAGCACCCTCGCCGGCCTCATCGTACGTTTCTTCTTCAAACAAACTCAGACGCGCACTCCAACTTCGCCTTTTCTTTCTCGTTTCTGGTCTTCTTACGTGTTTGTGTATTCCGTTCTTTGTCAACTTCCGCAGGCGCTCGGCCACGACGTGCACCCGGACGAGTACCACAGGTCAGCACGCTACAGCAACACCCACCGTCTCTAACTTGTCAAACTAATCTTTCTGCAACGGTTAATCGTGTGTACTCCTCTAAAGTCTAAACACGCCGAGATTATTTACTTTGCAGCTACGTGCACGGGAGGCTGCCCTACGACATGATCACCGCCGACCCGCAGCTCGCCGTCGCGCTCCAGAGCATGCCCCAGCGCAAGATCGTAAGCACATTAGCATTCATCTCTCTCTGTCTCTCGCATCATTTGATCCTCTGACTGGGCAAGTAAAATTGATTTGTGTTCGCCGCGTGCGTGCAGCTGTTCACGAACTCGGACCGCGCGCACATGAAGAGGTCGCTGGAGCGGCTAGGCGTCGACGAGGCCTGCTTCGACGGCGTCGTGTGCTTCGAGACCATGAACCCGCACCTCTTCGGTGAGGACGCGGAGGGGGAGAAGGGCGAGGCCGCCGACGTCGACCGCCCAGCCGTTGTCCTGAAACCGTCCGTCCACGCCTTCGTCACCGCCCTGCGCGTCGCCGGCACAAACCCACGCCGAACGGTAACCATCTGCTGATTTCTTAAGAGTGTATTGCAATAGAAATTGACGTGCACAGCATCTGCTTAATTAATGTGATATGAACTGAAGCCGATGGACGGAAAGTGACACCGGGGGCAACACAAGCCACCAGCTTAAAAAACCATTATTAGCAGCTAATCAAACCCTTATCAGCGCTTGCTTTCGATGAAAGCAAAGCTTATTATGTTAGTATACTAGTAGTAGTTGTCATCTTCGCGTGCTCCGTTTGTGTTCTTGCCTGATCATCTCATCACAAAACTAATACGTGGATCTCTGTCAGCTCTTCCTCGACGACAGCGAGAGGAATATCGCCGCGGGGAAAGCTCTCGGCCTCCGCACAGCCCTGGTAAATTATACATCTCGACCGACCTCATTTCATATTTTGTTCATCTATCTTCAACAGTTCTCAGTGGCGTTGCTGTCCTTCGTTGTTGGGCGGGTAATTAGGTCGACCGATCAGTGAGTCGATCAGGTGTGGCCGGTGCGCGCTGATTAGACAGATGTAGACGCCATTATTCCGTGTATGTGCTTGCTTTCCAATTAGGCCATCGGGGCTCACATTATTGGGCGGTATTATGACGAGCGATTAGCCTGATTTCGCACATGCGATGTCTGTGGCTGGCATTGCCAACACAAATGTGGTGGAGAAAAGATCTCCCAACCGAATGTACCATTTCTACTCCGTCAGCAGTCGCTGGCCCGTCGCATCAATCAGATAGTGTTCCCATTGTCGCCGTCGATAACGTGTCTGTCGGTCCAGCATTCAGTACAAATGAAATCATTAAAGGAGCATCGTCTGATCCAACAGTGTTTGCAGGTTGGCAAGAGGGCGAGGAGCAAGGAGGCGGACTACGCGCTGGAGACCATCGGCGGCCTCCGGCGAGCCATCCCGGAGATCTGGGGCGCCGACGGCGAGCTCCAGCCCGACCACAACGTGGAGAAGAACAAGAGCATGAGGGCCGACCTGGACGCCGTCATCCAGCCCACCTCCATCCAGGCATGATCAATCGCGTCCTGATCTCCAACAACTCCAATCCAGACGACGCAACATGTCCATAATGTCTATGTGATCATTCTGATTGATTCCTGATGCTTAATTATGCGCGTGTACAGTTCGTATGCATGTACAGTAAGAGTACCTACTAGTAGCTGACGGACGGACGGACAGACAGATAAGAATCATGTATGATTCTGATCAGCACCGTGTCGTAAAGCAACAAATCAAAGCAGTTTAATTGCAGGACGAGTCATGTGTCAGTGTGTCACATGTACTACGTGCGCTCTTATACTAGCTTCTTTATATGATCTATCTAATCTAATCTATCTACCTGTTTGATGTTGCTTGTCGCTTTCGATCAAAGTATTTAATCCCCTTCAATCCCCTCCAATCCTCTTTGGTCCATACCCAACCGAACAAGACCTAAGGAATAGAATACCCTCAAGCATAAGAAAATAGGTATTCGCATAACAGAAGCAACCATACACTTGTGAACAGATGAAAAACCATACACTTGTGAACAGATGAAGTGGACAGCAGTTACAAGCACTCACATAGTGGGAATTTTCCATGTCACCGTTGTTTGGAGCCAAATTTTGATCGATAACCCCGCGACAAAGAAAGGAATGGGATTCCTTTTTCTCATATGTAATTCTCGTGCTCTCGGACGTACCATCGCGTGCTGTCCTACTAGCCATAGCGGCTTGATTTTACAACAGGGTTGACATGGACAGATTCGTATGATTCTTCTTGCATTGTTGTACCAGATGACATCTTTTTGTCTATTCCTTCGTCAGAGTCATCGTCGTCGCAGTTAATTTAGTTTTGTTGTCTAAATCATCACACACCCTTCTAATTCATGAAAAATTGCAAGCAGTTAGACCAATCAAACATGTTCATCTTTTTTTTTTGAAAAAAGTTCTTACTTTATAATATTACACTTCATGAGGGAGCACATGAACCCAAAGTCACATTTGAATTGCCTCTTAGAATATACTTTTTTAAAAGCTTTATAAATGCATATAAGTTGGCGCTGAATCGTTTGACACTTTGATATGACATATAAGGCTGAAAAGACATGCTCTGAAGAAGAAAAGGTAATAGTGTACATTAGTTTCAAACTTAGAGAGTGAAATATGCCTCTTTTTTCTCTCTCTCGAGCTGAGCTAATATTTCTAGAAAGACAGAACAAAAGACTAGTAGTAAAAAGTGAAATGAACTCGAATCGTACAGCCGAAAGATGTAAGGTTATGTCTCTTTCACTGTTCCTTCGTCCAATCTTATGTACTGAAGTCAAACTTCCTAAAGTTTGATAATGAATATAATAGTGTTGATTTGTTGTTGTATATGTTAATATCTTTGTCTATAAACTTTGTCAAAGTTTACAAAGTTTGACTTTGACCAAAGCTAATACGTGGAGTCAATAAAAATGAAGAGAGTATGTACTCGGATGGAGACATTTTTTATTTTTTGCATGGAGGGGAGACCCGGACGGAGATTCATCGACTAGCCTTTCCTACCAGTTATACCGACCCTTTTTTGTGTAGGAAAAGATACTGGTAGTAGTCCTTTTGTTTTTATGTACTCCACATATTAGAGTTGACTGAAGTCAAACATTGTAAAAATTGATCAAATACATAGAAAATAATATAAATTATTTACCGTAAAAATCTATATGATGTGAAAATACATTCAACAATGAATCTAATGGTAGTGGTTTGTTATTGTATATGTTAATATTTTTGGTTATAAACTTTGTCAAAGTTTGCAAAGCTTGATTTTGACCAAAGTTAATATGCAGAGTAAATAAAACAAAAGGAATACTATCTATACCGAGCGAGTTAGTAATTGGACGATGGATTGGATCATTGGTTTGGTGCTGCGGATGCGTGGGCGATGACGCGGACGGATTGGTACGTTTCCAGAAGAAGTTGTTGCTACGTTGGAGTACTGGCGGCCGGGTCACACTGTCGGGCTGTTGCATTGCCAATTTGCCGTGTCGCGCTGTCGTCGCTATCCGAAGCGGCTTCCCACCCAGCGATCGATCCATCACATTCCCTCTGCGCTGCGCTCGCTCGCTCGTGTCTTTTCTTTTCTCAGTGTCTTGTTGTTCTCTTGGTCGCTGGATCGTGGCATCCATGCACTCGCAGCATGTGGCACGTCCACTGGTCCCGAGGCCTGGATTGAACTGTGGTCCGCGCGCGAGGGTTGCCGCGTCCGGATGGATAGAGTTTCGAGAGACTGTGTTCATCCGGATAAGCGGTGTTGTAGATCACTACTACTCCCTCCTCCCAAGTGGGGATGGGCGCTGACTGGACAGCTGATCGGCGCCGGGCACCATGCATGCATGCCGAGCTGCTCCCGAAAGAAAAGCGACGTGCGTGCGTGCATGCATGTTCTTGCCAGAGATGCATATCTCGATGCATGAGTTGTACACTCAAGTTGTGGGTCATCGTCAGTCCAACTCCAGCGCACGTTTCAGATAGACGTCCGATTTTATCCGGATTTGGTCCGCTTGAGATAGTAATGGGTAGCAAAACGGACATGCGTGTTCGCTCGTTGTTGGAGGTGTCCAACGCGGCCGATATTCCCCAAAATGTCCACCTGCACTTCGGGCGGCCGCCCGCCCGCCTCGCCCGCTCGCCACTGTGTGCCTGTCGTGTCCGCTCGACCTTCCTCGCCGTGGCCGCGCGCCCGCGCCCTGTAGCGGCCTGCCGCACCTGCTCGCGCTCGCTCGTCGCTCCAGCCCGCAGCTGCAGCAGTAGCCGCCGTCGCTCGCCACGCGCGCCCGCAGC
>NC_057804.1:30593833-30604890 GCF_018294505.1 Triticum aestivum | reverse complement strand
GCATGCTTGCCCCGCCCACGCCGGCCACGCTCGCCTCCACGCAACCACACTCGCCAGAGCCTCGCCGCGCAACATGCCTACACACTCGCCTTCGTCGCGCCGCAACATCCCGCCTCGCTGCACACCGCACCCGCATCTTGCCGCACCTTCGTCCGCCGTGCTCTCCGTCAGTCGAGCAGCCCTGAGAGTACCGGAGCCAACGGGTGCTGGTGGTGGCACTGCCGTGCTAGAGCCCGGAGCCGGCATGGTTGGGAGAAGTAGAGAAAAGAGGAGAGAGTGGGCAGGCGGGCTCCTTTGGTTTCATTGATATGTGGGCCAGGGGTCACATGCAGAGGACAACCCAGAATTGTTCGCTTGTGTCTGTTTCAGACGCAAAAACAGACCAAGTTTGCGTCCAGGATTGGGCGAGGTGGACCAGAAACGGACGCTTTTTGAGGATGGGGTTGCGCGTTGGGTCTGGTCGGTCCCAAACAGATACGGGCGGACAGGATAGGGTCTAGCGCTGGAGTTGGCCTGAGATAGAGAAGATAGACAATCCTCAATGAAGCATGAGTTCCAGTTATTCGTCGTGTTCATGTGGTGCTCCATTGGTTATCCTTTCACTAGTGCAGAACCGGGCAATAGCACCGGTTCGTAAGGCCCTTTAGTGCCGGTTTCATAACCGGCACTAAAGTGTGGGCACTAAAGCCCCCCCCCCTTTAGTACCGGTTCAGCATGAACCGGTGCTAAAGGGAAACCACGTGGCACGAGCCAGCTCCAGGGGCCTGGAGCCCTTTAGTACCGGTTGGTAAGACCAACCGGTACTATAAGGTTTGGTTTTTTTTAGTTTTATGATTTCTTTTTCATTTAATTTGTGTTTCCATTTTAATTCTTTTTCGTTTGCTGGTATTTTACGATACTACACATTGTACACGTTATGCATATATATATATATAAATAGAATTTCTAGTAGAACCAATCATGCATATATATATCATCAATGTCTCACAAACCATCATATTAATTAATTCACACATATACACATGTGTAGCTATATACAATTTCTCCTACATATGCTTGTTGCCTTCGGAGCCAGTGGCATTAGCCTAATTGGTGCTTTCGGAGCACGATGACAATTGGAAGTGGTTTTCATGGGGGCGGTAGCGGGTAATAGTATTCTCCCTTCGGATTTATGACCTGGTCGAGCAAAAATCCCGCTATTTCCTCTTAAAGTGCTTCTACGCGCTCCGTTTTTAGGAGCTTCGCCCGCACCTCTCTGAACTGTTAAGAAGGAGATCAATATGCATGTGTATTAGTTGTGTGACTAGATATTGATAATGGTGTAAAAATTGTGAATAGTGTTTTGACAAGCGTACCCATTCCTGTCTTTGAGATCTGCTCATTTTGGACGCCATCATGCGAATGTTCTCGCAAACGCAGAATGCATACAGATCAGTCCCCTGCGCCTGTTTCAGGGCCTTTACGAGAATGGAATTTCATCAGATAATAATTAATCAAGCATGATAATTAAAGAGATGGCAGCTAGCTAGCTAGCTAGTACTACTTAATTACTTACCTTGGGTCTTCCCCATTTAATCTTTTCTTTCCATTCGCCTTCCGTGACGCTGATGAACCTTGCTCAAGCCCTGCCCGCCGACAAAGAAAATGAATAAAGGGGTTATTAAATAGTTCATATCATGAAATGACGAACTAAATAGGCCGAGATATATAGTTAATAATGATTGAAATTACCTGTTGACTATCCCAAACAAGATGTTATAGTCAGTTTTTTCTTTGAGTAGTGAGTCCAGTATTTCAACTGTTCCGGCGTCAACTTTAATGATACACAAGACCCAGTGAAATCTGCATGCACACACGTTTGCATGTCTTAATTAAGCGGGCATATGTAAGCAAAAACATGTAGCTAGCTAGTAGGCAAAAACAGAGAATTTGTAGTACAAGACAGTGTGACTCACTGGAAGTTGTAAGGAAGTAGTATATCTTCATTGTATTTGAGACGCTTCAAGAACTCTAGCATGCTGTCCTCTACGGCCTTTTGATGACGTGGATCTATTTTCCATGTGTATTCATTAACGGTGTTTGGGTCAATGAACCCAATGCCAAAGCGTCCACCTTTTCTCATTTCATACATCTTCATCATGCATATAATACCACAAAAAAGAATATAGTGAGGATAATTACAGATAATGATTGATCAAAAGGATCACTACAACTAGCTTGAGACTTAAATTACAGAAAGAAATCACTTACAGACAATAGCAACTGACGATAGATTTGTCGAGTGCGTCTTGATTGTATAACTGAAACAGTTCAGAATACTCAACGGACACAGCTTTCTCATGGTAGTAATGCTCCTCCTTGACATTCACCATGAGGGACAATCGATCGGAAATCTTGGTAATGTTCATGTACCATTGATGCAATTCATACATTCTCGTTGGGAGGTTCTTGACCTTGTCTGGCTCGACCAAAGGTTGGCCCCGGACATATTTCCGTTTTATTTCATCCTCTCTAAGCACAGGCATGGGCTCGATCTCGAGGAGTTGTCCAACAGTGATTTTGAGAACTCCAGCCTGCATTATATGCTCCTCCGTTATTACCACATTGCCCACCTCAGAAACGTAAACTGTTTGCCCACAATAATATTGGGCGCGCGTACTGTCACGTGTTGTTGGCACAACAAGCGAGGGGATCGATTGCGCCGCCTGTTCTCCCAGCTGGGGAATGGTTTTCCCGCATTTTGGGACAGCTGCTTCTTGTTCGCTCGATCCCGAGCTCGCCTCCTTACGTAGACGTGCTCGATTTAACTTCCTGACGTGGCGCTCATAGTCTGTGTCAACAGGCTTGGGAGCTGGTGGTTGAGCCATACGAATGAAGTGGTCAATCGTTTCCTCAGGCACTTTCTCCCTTGGCGGCGGTGGCGGTTTCGGTGCAAAATGGGCTTCCACCTCGGACTTTGATATGGCTGTGATTTCCTCCTCGGACCTGTCATAAGCCCTCTACGGAAGATGCGTGAGGCTTGGACCATATTTATATCGCTTGCCTCCGCCTGTACTTCCTGTACTACCTCGACTCGTACCGCTACGCACCATAGCTGCGGGGTGTCTCTTCTGCGATTGCTGAGGCAGCGGAGACGGCTGATGGGGTTGAGTTGGACGAGGAGGAGTGGCCGCCTGAAGCTGTGCCGGACTTGGAGGAGGAGTGGCCTGAGGTTGTGCCGTACTTGGAGGAGGAGTGGACGTCTGACGCTGTGGCGGACTTGGAGGAGGAGGAGTGGCCTGACACTTTGCCGGACTTGGAGGAGGAGTGGCCTGACACTTTGCCGGACTTGGTGGACTTGCAGGAGCGGGAGACTGCTGACTCGGTGGCGGACTTCGACGAGGAGTCGGCTGACGCGGTGTCGGTGGCCTTCGAAAAATGATGCAATCCTTTTTCCATAGGATGATACGATGGTTGGCGTCTCCGAGAAAGCACTCGTCGTCACCTCCAGGAATGTCAAGTTCTAGCTCCGAATATGGGTCCACCACCTCATCAACCAAGACACGAGCATAGCCTGCTGGAATCGGGTTGCAATGGAAGGTTGCCTCGGGGGGATTTGTAAAAGCAACGGCGTCCGCCACCTTCATGGATATGTTCTTCATTTTGACGTGTAGCTCGCAGCTAGTGTTTTCCGTGATGTCATCCACGGGGTATCTACCCAGCATTGCGTTGTCCGGGGCGGAACCCACGCTGCTTCTCGGCATGGATGGGGCGGTGCTATCCAATGCTGGATCATTCGCTAGCTGCTGCAGCTGCTGAGACCCCCTTTGCTGGGTAAGTGAGTCGATCTGCTCCTGCTGCCGCTGGAATTTGACTACCAATTCCGCTTGACTTGCTTCTAGGCCTTGAAGGCGTTCATAGTCCCGCTTCCTCTGCTCCTCCTTCATCTTCCTCTTCTTCTCCTCCGCAATCTTCTTTCTCGCACGGGTTCTGTAGTCGGTGTTACAGTCTGAAAACCCCTCATACCACGGAATAGCGCCCTTGCCTCGTGTTCTTCCCAGGTGTTCAGGATCTCCCAGGGCACGCGTAAGCTCGTCGTTCTCTCTGTTGGGCTGGAACACCCCGATCGTGCCTCTTCTATTGCAACAAGTATCGCATCGTCGGCTCCCTTCAGACTTGCCCTCGTCGAAACATTGCCTGTCTTCGGGTCCAACTCCCCCCATGCGCATAGAACCAAGTCCTGACCCTGGAGGGCCAGCTCTTAGTAACCGGAGTGGCACCTGCATCCTCCATCTCTTTCTCAGACTTATCCCACTTAGGCATTGCCACCGCATAGCCACCTGGCCCCAGCTTATGGAACTTATCCTTTTTTCGGCATTCTTCTTGTTTATTCTCGACCGTTCCTTAGCTAATTCCGAATCCTTGAATTTCACGAAATCGTCCCAATGAGCACGTTGGTTCTCTAGTGTTCCCTCGAATACTGGAGTCTTCCTTCCTTCCTTGACGTACTTGTCCCATTCACGATTCTTGTGGTTCTTGAATGCAACCGCCATCTTCCTAAGAGCAGCGTCCTTGACTTTATGCACATCTGCTTCTGTGGAATCATCTTGTAGGGTGAAATGTTCCATGAGAGTATCCCAAAGCAGATCTTTTTGATTCTTGTTGACAAAAGTAACATCTGGACGTGGAGCAGCGTCCTCTTTGTCTTTTTGTCTTTTGTCTTTTGTTGGCTCTCTCCATTCTTGAAGGGAGATCGGGAGTTGGTCCTTCACAAGAACTCCGCACTGACGAACGAACTTGTATGCAATCTTCTTAGGCGCTAATGGTTCGCCATTAGGTCTGACTGCCTCGATATTGTACTTTACGCCCTCCTTCAACTTTTTGTTCGGGCCTCGTTTCGTCCTTTTGCCTGAAGATTTGCTCGATCCGGATGGCTGAAAGAACAAAGATCGATTCGTTAATATATCTTCAAGTCATTTAAAACATGTGATGATCACCAGATACCTGCTTATATAAATATATATACCTCGCCGGTCTTTGTTGTTTCAGGATCAACATGTTCTTTGTCATCGTCATAATCGTAGTTCACGACTTCATCAATTCGGTCGTCGCGATTGAATATCATATCACCCTCTCCGGTGTTGTTTAGAAATTCGGAGCCGTCATAATCTTCTTCATTCTGATCATCATCTGGCCCGCGTATCATATCGAACATGGTATGTTCTCCTCTCTGTCGGTATTGTCTGCCATAGCTTTTATTTAACTAATTCAAAAGAAATATAAAACAATTTAGTATTCAAATTACATCGTCTCGAATAATAGATATAATCTCGAATACTTCGTCTAGAATAATAGATATAATCTCGAATACATCGTCTCGAATAATATATAATATTGAATAGTACATCACTGGCTAGCTAATTAAAGATCGAATACTATAGAAGAATCTAGGACATTCGCGGTTCCTGCGGCGCGGGCGGTGGACACCCAAAGACAAGGAACCCTCACAGGTGTTGGGGAACGTTGCAGAAAATTAAAATTTTTCCTACGGTTTCACCAAGATCCATCTATGAGTTCATCTAAGCAACGAGTCAAGGGAGAGAGTTTGCATCTACATACCACTTGTAGATCGCATGCGGAAGCTTGCAAGGTGATGATGTAGTCGTACTCGACGTGATTCGAATCACCGATGACCAAGTGCTGAACGGACAGCACCTCCGCGTTCAACACACGTACGGGACGGGAGACGTCTCCTCCTTCTTGATCCAGCAAGGGGGAAGGAGAGGTTGAGGAAGACAGCTCCACCGGCAGCACGACGGCGTGGTGATGGTGGAGAGGCAGTACTCCGACAGGGCTTCGCCAAGCACACAACGGAGGAGGAGAGGTGTTGGGGAGGGGAGGGCTGCGCCTTGGAGGGTGGTGCGGCTGCCCTCCCCTCACCCCTCTATTTATAGGAGGAAGGGAGAAGGGGGCCGGCCCCCTAGAACCCATCTAGGGGGGGTGCGGCGGCCTAGGGGAGAGGGGAGAGGGTGGCTTGCCCCCCAAGCCAAGGGGGCGCCCCCTCTAGGGTTCCCCCCTCAACCCTAGGCGCATGGGCCCAAGGGAGGGGGTGCGGCCAGCCCACCAGGGGCTGGCTCCCTGCCCCACGCAGCCCATGTGGCCCCCCGGGAGGGGTGGCCCCTCCCGGTGGACCCCCGGAACCCTTCCGGTGGCCCCGGTACAATACCGGTATGACCCCGAAACTTCCCGGTGTCCGTTTGACAACTTCCCATATATAAATCTTTACCTCCGGACCCTTCCGGATCTCCTCGTGACGTCCAGGATCCCATCCGGGACTCCGAACAACATTCGGTAGTCACATACTAGTCTTCCTAATAACCCTAGCATCACCGAACCTTAAGTGTGTAGACCCTACGGGTTCGGGAGACATGCAGACATGACCGAGACGCTCTCAGTCAATAACCAACAGCGGGATCTGGATACCCATGATGGCTCCCACATGCTCCTCGATGTTGTCATCGGATGAACCACGATGTCGAGGATTCGATCAAACCCTGTATGCAATTCCCTTTGTCAATCGGTACATTACTTGCCCGAGACTCGATCGTCGGTATCCCAATACCTTGTTCAGTCTCGTTACCGGCAAGTCACTTTACTCGTACCGTAATGCATGATCCCGTGTCCAACACCTTGGTCACATTGAGCTCATTATGATGATGCATTACCGAGTGGGCCCAGAGATACCTCTCCGTCATACGGAGTGACAAATCCCAGTCTCGATCCGTGTCAACCCAATAGATACTTTCGGAGATACCTGTAATGCACCTTTATAGTCACCCAGTTACGTTGTGACGTTTGATACACCCAAGGCACTCTTACGGTATCCGGGAGTTACACGATCTCATGGTCGAAGGAAGAGATACTTGACACTGGCAAAGCTCTAGCAAAACGAACTACACGATCTTTTATGCTATGCTTAGGATTGGGTCTTGTCCATCACATCATTCTCCTAATGATGTGATCCCGTTATCAACGACATCCAATGTCCATAGTCAGGAAACCATGACTATCTGTTGATCACAACGAGCTAGTCAACTAGAGGCTCACCAGGGACATATTGTGGTCTAAGTATTCACACGTGTATTACGATTTCCGGATAATACAGTTATAGCATGAATAAAAGACATTTATCATGAACATTGAAATATAATAATACTTTTATTATTGCCTCTAGTGCATATTTCCAACAACAGGATCATAGCTGAAGTGAGATCCCCGAAGATACTGCCAGGTATTGAAGAACCTGCCGCCCTCTAACGCAACCATGTAGCGATGGACGTGCTCGTCCTCCTCCCTGACACGACGACGTACCACCTCCGGCGGGGCCGGGTCCCTCCGCACCGAAACTGGCCCACGCGAACGCCACCAAACGAGATCAGGATCGACGACGGGACCCGGGGCCGGATTCCTCATCAAGCGGCGCGCCCTTGGCCTCTTGGGGCTGGTGCCCTTGGCCCATGTAGGCCAAGGCGCACCCCCTACAGCCCATGTGGCCCCCCGGGGCAGGTGGCCCCACCCGGTGGGCCCCCGGGACCCTTCCGGTGGTCCCGGTACAATACCGATGACCCCGAAACTTGTCCCGATGGCCGAAACAGGACTTCCTATATATAAATCTTTACCTCCGGACTATTCCGGAACTCCTCGTGACGTCCGGGATCTCATCCGGGACTCCGAACAACATTCGGTTACCACATACAAGCTTCCTTTATAACCCTAGCGTCATCGAACCTTAAGTGTGTAGACCCTACGGGTTCGGGAGACATGCAGACATGACCGAGACGTTCTCCGGTCAATAACCAACAGCGGGATCTGGATACCCATGTTGGCTCCCACATGTTCCACGATGATCTCATCGGATGAACCACGATGTCAAGGACTCAATCGATCCCGTATACAATTCCCTTTGTCTAGCGGTATTTTACTTGCCCGAGATTCGATCGTCGGTATCCAATACCTTGTTCAATCTCGTTACCGGCAAGTCACTTTACTCGTTCCGTAACACACATCATCCCGTGATCAACTCCTTGGTCACATTGCGCATATGATGATGTCCTACCGAGTGGGCCCAGAGATACTTCTCCATTTACACGGAGTGACAAATCCCAGTCTCGATCCGCATAAAACAATAAATACTTTCGGAGATACCTGTAGTGCACCTTTATAGTCACCCAGTTACGTTGTGACGTTTGATACACCCAAAGCACTCCTACGGTATCCAGGAATTACACGATCTCATGGTCAAAGGAAGAGATACTTGACATTGGCAAAGCTCTAGCAAACGAACTACACGATCTTTGTGCTATGCTTAGGATTGGGTCTTGTCCATCACATCATTCTCCTAATGATGTGATCCCGTTATCAATGACATCCAATGTCCATAGCCAGGAAACCATGACTATCTGTTGATCACAACGAGCTAGTCAACTAGAGGCTCACTAGGGACATATTGTGGTCTATGTATTCACACGTGTATTACGATTTCCGGATAATACAGTTATAGCATGAATAAAAGACTATTATCATGAACAAAGAAATATAATAATAACTTATTTATTATTGCCTCTAGGGCATATTTCCAACAGTCTCCCACTTGCACTAGAGTCAATAATCTAGTTCACATCGCCATGTGATTAACACTCACAGGTCACATCGCCATGTGACTAATACCCAAGAGTTTACTAGAGTCAGTAGTCTAGTTCACATCACTATGTGATTAACACTCAATGAGTTTTATGTTTGATCATGTTGCTTGTGAGAGAGGTTTTAGTCAACGGGTCTGAACCTTTGAGATCCGTGTGTGCTTTACAAATCTCCATGTCATCTCCTAAATGCAGCTACCACGCTCTATTTGGAGCTATTCCAAACAACTGTTCTACTTGGAGCTATTCTAAATTATTGCTCCATTATATGTATCCGGTCTCTCTACTCAGAGCTATCCGGATAGGTGTCAAGCTTGCATCGTCGTAACCTTTACGACGAACTCTTTTACCACCTCCATAATCGAGAAAATTCCTTAGTCCACTAGTTACTAAGGATAACTTTGACCGCTGTCCTATGATCCATTCATGGATCACTCTTGTACCCCTTGACTGACTCATGGCAAGGCACACTTTCGGTGCGGTACACAGCATAGCATACTGTAGAGCCTACGTCTAAAGCATAGGGGACGACCTTCGTCCTTTCTCTCTTTTCTGCCGTGGTCGAGCTTTAAGTCTTAACTTCGTACCTTACAACTCAGGCAAGTACTCCTTCTTTGACTGGTCCATCTTGAACACCTTCAAGATCATGTCAAGGTATGTGCTCATTTGAAAGTATTATTAAGCATTTTGATCTATCCTTATAGATCTTGATGCTCAATGTTCAAGTAGCTTAATCCAGGCTTTCCATTGAAAAACACTTTCAAAATAACCCTATATGCTTTCTAGAAATTCTACATCATTTCTGATCAACATATACTCATCAGAAATTCTATAGTGCTCCCACTCACTTCTTTGGAAATACAAGTTTCTCATAAACTTTGTACAAACCCAAAATCTTTGATCATCATCAAAGCATATTTTCCAACTCCGAGATGCTCACTCCAGTCCTTAGAAGGATCACTGGAGCTAGCATACCTTTTAGCATCCTTAGGATTGACAAAAACTTTCTGATTGTATTACATACAACCTTTCCTTACGAAAACTGGTAAGGAAACTCGTTTTGACATCCGTCTGCCAGATTTCATAAATGCAGCTAATGCTAACATGATTCCGACGGACTTTAAGCATCGCTACGGATGAGAAAATCTCATCGTAGTCAACTCCTTGAACTTGTGAAAAACTTTTCGCCACAAGTCGAGCTTCATGGACGGTGACATTTCCATCCACGTCCGTCTTCTTCTCAAAGATCCATTTATCTTAATGGCTTGCCGATCATCGGGCAAGTCCACCAAAGTCCATGGATCCGTTCTCGGATTTTATGGCTTATAACCATTTGTCGGAATTCGGGCCCACCATCGCTTCTCCATAGCTCGTAGGTTCATTGTTGTCTAGCAACATGACCTTCAAGACAGGATCACCGTACCACTCTGAAGTAGTACGTGTCCTTGTCGTCCTACGAGGTTCGGTAGTGACTTGATCCGAAGCTTCATGATCACTATCATAAGCTTCCACTTCAATTGGTGTAGGTGCCACAGGAACAACTTCCTGTGCCCTGCCACACACTAGTTGAAGAGACGGTTCAATAACCTCATCAAGTTTCCACCATCCTCCCACTCAATTCTTTCGAGAGAAACTTTTCCTCGAGAAAGGACCTGATTTAGAAACAATTCATATTGCTTTCGGATCTGAATTAGGAGGTATACCCAACTGTTTTGGGTTTCCTATGAAGATGCATTTTATCCGCTTTGGGTTCGAGCTTATCAACCTGAAACTTTTTCATATAAGCGTCGCAGCCCCAAACTTTTAAGAAACGACAACTTAGGTTTCTCTAAACCATAATTCATACGGTGTCATCTCAACGGAATTACGCGGTGCTCTATTTAAAGTGAATGTGGTTGTCTCTAATGCCTAACCCATGAACGATAGTGGTAATTCGATAAGAGACATCATGGTACGCACCATATCCAATAGGGTGCAACTATGATGTTCGGACACACCATCACATTATGGTGTTCCAGGCGGTATTAATTGCGAAACAATTTCCACAATGTCTTAATTGTGTGCCAAAACTCGTAACTCAGATATTCATCTCTATGATCATATCATAGACATTTTATCCTCTTGTCACAATGATCTGCTACTTCACTCTGAAATTACTTGAACCATTCAATAATTCAGACTTGTGTTTCATCAAGTAAATATACTCAACATTTACTCGAATCATCTGTGAAGTAAGAACATAATGATATTCACTGCATGCCTCAGCGC
Source organism: Triticum aestivum (assembly GCF_018294505.1). Classification (NCBI taxonomy): domain Eukaryota; kingdom Viridiplantae; phylum Streptophyta; class Magnoliopsida; order Poales; family Poaceae; genus Triticum; species Triticum aestivum. The sequence continues at coordinate 30,593,944 of NC_057804.1, read as the reverse complement.
TCATTCGACTGCACACATCAAAATGTGTTACTTCCAACAAGTTGCTATCTTGTTCCATCTTACTGAAAATGAGGCTTTTCAGTCATCTTGCCCATGTGGTATGATTTGCAT
>NC_057804.1:30580869-30593072 GCF_018294505.1 Triticum aestivum | reverse complement strand
ATAGACATAATCCAATCATGTCTATGCTCAACGCAAACACCAATCTCGGTGGTAGAGGGAGCGTGCGATGCTTGATCATATCAACCTTGGAAACACTTCCAACATATATCGTCAGCTCACCTTTAGCTAGTCTCCGTTTATTCCGTAGCTTTTATTTCGAGTTACTAACACTTAGCAACCGAACCGGTATCCAATACCCTGGTGCTACTAGGAGTACTAGTAAAGTACACATTAACATAATGTATATCCAATATACTTCTATCGACCTTGCCAGCCTTCTCATCTACCAAGTATCTAGGGTAATTCTGCTCCAGTGGTTGTTCCCCTTATTACAGAAGCACTTAGTCTCGGGTTTGGGTTCAACCTTGGGTTTCTTCACTAGAGCAGCAGCTGAATTGCCGTTTCATGAAGTATCCCTTTGTTCCCTTGCCCTTCTTGAAACTAGTGGTTTCACCAACCATCAACAATTGATGCTCCTTCTAGATTTCTACTTTCGCAGTGTCAAACATCATGAATATTTCAAGGATCATCATATCTATCCCTGATATGTTATAGTTAATCACGAAGCTCTAGCAGCTTGGTGGCAATGACTTTGGGGAAACATCACTATCTCATCTGGAGGATCAACTCCCACTCGATTCAAGTGATTGTTGTACTCAGACAATCTGAGCACAAGCTCAACGATTGAGCTTTTCTCCCTTAGTTTGCAGGCTAAGAAAATCGTCGGAGGTCTTATACCTCTTGACGTGGGCACGAGCCTGAAATCCCAATTTCAGCCCTCGAAACATCTCATATGTTCCGCGACGTTTCGAAAGACGTCTTTGGTGCCTCTACTTAAACCATTTAACTGAACTATCACGTAGTTATCAAAACGTGTATGTCCGATGTTCGCAACATCCACAAATGACATTTGGGGTTCAGCACACTAAGCGGTGCATTAAGGACATAAGCTTTCTACTGTCCGCATAATTGCTACTTTCAACTTTCAACTATTTTTTCTCTAGGAACATATCTAAAACAGTAGAACTAAAGCGCGAGCTTACGACATAATTTGCAAAAGGTCTTTTGACTATGTTCAAGATAATCAAGTTCATCTTATGAACTCCCACTCAGATAGACATCCCTCTAGTCATCTAAGTGATTACATGATCCGAGTCAACTAGCCCGTGTCCGATCATCACGTGAGACGGACTAGTTATCATCGGTGAACATCTTCATGTTGATCGTATCTACTATACGACTCATGCTCGACCTTTCGGTCTCCGTGTTCCGAGGCCATGTCTGCACATGCTAGGCTCGTCAAGTTAACCCTAAGTGTTTTCGCTGTGTAAAACTGTCTTACACCCGTTGTATGTGAACGTAAGAATCCATCACACCCGATCATCACGTGGTGCTTAGAAGCGACGAACTGTAGCAACGGTGCACAGTTAGAGGGAGAACACTTCTTGAAATTTTGTAAGGGATCATCTTATCTACTACCGTCGTCCTAAGCAAACAAGATGCATAAACATGATAAACATCACATGCAATCAAATAGTGACATGATATGGCCAATATCATTTTGCTCCTTTTGATCTTCATCTTCGGGGCTCCATGATCATCATCGTCACCGGCACGACACCATGATCTCCATCATCATCATCTCCATCATCGTGTCTTCATGAAGTTGTCACGCCAACGACTACTTCTACTTCTATGACTAACGCGTTTAGCAATAAAGTAAAGTAGTTTACATGGCGTTCTTCAATGACACGCAGGTCATACAATAAATAAAGACAACTCCTATGGCTCCTGCCGGTTGTCATACTCATCGACATGCAAGTCATGAATCCTATTACAAGAACATGATCAATCTCATACATCACATATCATTCATCACATTCTTCTTGGCCATATCACATCACATAGTATACCCTGCAAAAACAAGTTAGACGTCCTCTAATTGTTGTTGCATGTTTTACGTGGCTGCTATGGGTTTCTAGCAAGAACGTTTCTTACCTACGCAAGACCACAACGTGATATGCCAATTGCTATTTACCCTTCATAAGGACCCTTTTCATCGAATCCGTTCCGACTAAAGTGGGAGAGACTGGCACCCGCTAGCCACCTTATGCACCAAGTGCATGTCAATCGGTGGAACCTGTCTCACGTAAGAGTACGTGTAAGGTCGGTCCGGGCCGCTTCATCCCACAATACCGTCGAAACAAGATTGGACTAGTAACGGTAAGCATATTGAACAACATCAACGCCCACAACTACTTTGTGTTCTACTCGTGCAAAGAATCTACGCAATAGACCTAGCTCATGATGCCACTGTTGGGGAACGTAGCAGAAATTCAAAAATTTTCCTACGTATCACCAAGATCTATCTATGGAGAGACCAGCAACGAGTAGAAAGTGAGTGCATCTACATACCCTTGTAGATCGCTAAGCGGAAGCGTTCAAGTGAACGGGGTTGATGGAGTCGTACTCGTCGTGATTCAGATCACCGATGCTCAAGTGCCGAACGCACGACACCTCCGCGTTCAACACACGTACAACCCGGTGACGTCTCCCACGCCTTGATCCAGCAAGGAGAGAGGGAGAGGTTGAGGAAGACTCCATCCAACAGCAGCACAACGGCGTGATGGTGGTGGAGGAGCGTGGCAATCCAGCAGGGCTTCGCCAAGCACCACGAGAGAGGAGGAGGAGGAGAGGCAGGGCTGCACCAACGAGAGATCAAATCGCGTGTTATGGGAAGCCCCATGCCTCAATATATATAGGGGGGGAAGGGGGCTGCGCCCCCTTTAGGGTTTTCCCACCCCCTAGGGGCGGCGGCCAGCCCTAGATGGGTTTTGGGGTGCGGCCAAGAGGGGGGGGGGAGGAGTCCATCCTCCCCAAGGCACCTCGGAGGTGCCTTCCCCCTTGAGGACTCTTCCCTCTAGGGTTCCCTAGGCGCATGGGCCTCTTGGGGCTGGTGCCCTTGGCCCATGTAGGCCAAGGCGCACCCCCTACAGCCCATGTGGCCCCCCGGGGCAGGTGGCCCCACCCGGTGGGCCCCCGGGACCCTTCCGGTGGTCCCGGTACAATACCGATGACCCCGAAACTTGTCCCGATGGCCGAAACAGGACTTCCTATATATAAATCTTTACCTCCGGACTATTCCGGAACTCCTCGTGACGTCCGGGATCTCATCCGGGACTCCGAACAACATTCGGTTACCACATACAAGCTTCCTTTATAACCCTAGCGTCATCGAACCTTAAGTGTGTAGACCCTACGGGTTCGGGAGACATGCAGACATGACCGAGACGTTCTCCGGTCAATAACCAACAGCGGGATCTGGATACCCATGTTGGCTCCCACATGTTCCACGATGATCTCATCGGATGAACCACGATGTCAAGGACTCAATCGATCCCGTATACAATTCCCTTTGTCTAGCGGTATTTTACTTGCCCGAGATTCGATCGTCGGTATCCAATACCTTGTTCAATCTCGTTACCGGCAAGTCACTTTACTCGTTCCGTAACACACATCATCCCGTGATCAACTCCTTGGTCACATTGCGCATATGATGATGTCCTACCGAGTGGGCCCAGAGATACTTCTCCGTTTACACGGAGTGACAAATCCCAGTCTCGATCCGCATAAAACAATAGATACTTTCGGAGATACCTGTAGTGCACCTTTATAGTCACCCAGTTACGTTGTGACGTTTGATACACCCAAAGCACTCCTACGGTATCCAGGAGTTACACGATCTCATGGTCAAAGGAAGAGATACTTGACATTGGCAAAGCTCTAGCAAACGAACTACACGATCTTTGTGCTATGCTTAGGATTGGGTCTTGTCCATCACATCATTCTTCTAATGATGTGATCCCGTTATCAACAACATCCAATGTCCATAGCCAGGAAACCATGACTATCTGTTGATCACAACGAGCTAGTCAACTAGAGGCTCACTAGGGACATATTGTGGTCTATGTATTCACACGTGTATTATGATTTCCGGATAATACAGTTATAGCATGAATAAAAGACTATTATCATGAACAAAGAAATATAATAATAACTTATTTATTATTGCCTCTAGGGCATATTTCCAACAAATGCACCTTTATAGTCACCCAGTTACGTTGTGACGTTTGATACACCCCAGGCACTCTTACGGTATCCGGGAGTTACACGATCTCATGGTCGAAGGAAGAGATACTTGACACTGGCAAAGCTCTAGCAAAACGAACTACACGATCTTTTATGCTATGCTTAGGATTGGGTCTTGTCCATCACATCATTCTCCTAATGATGTGATCCCGTTATCAACGACATCCAATGTCCATAGTCAGGAAACCATGACTATCTGTTGATCACAACGAGCTAGTCAACTAGAGGCTCACCAGGGACATATTGTGGTCTAAGTATTCACACGTGTATTACGATTTCCAGATAATACAGTTATAGCATGAATAAAAGACATTTATCATGAACATTGAAATATAATAATACTTTTATTATTGCCTCTAGTGCATATTTCCAACAGTCTCCCACTTGCACTAGAGTCACCAATCTAGTTACATTGTGATGAATCGAACACCTATAGAGTTCTGGTGTTGATCATGTTTTGCACGCGAGAGAGGTTTAGTCAGCGGATCTGCGACATTCAGATCCGTGTGCACTTTGCAAATCTATATGTCTCCATCTTGAACATTTTCACGGATGGAGTTGAAACGACGCTTGATGTGCCTGGTCTTCTTGTGAAACCTGGGCTCCTTTGCGAGGGCAATAGCTCCAGTGTTGTCACAGAAGAGTTTGATCGGCCCCGACGCATTGGGTATGACTCCTAGGTCGGTGATGAACTCCTTCACCCAAATCGCTTGATGCGCTGCCTCCGAGGCTGCCATGTACTCCGCTTCACACGTAGATCCCGCCACGACACTCTGCTTGCAGCTGCACCAGCTTACTGCTCCACCATTCAACATATACACGTATCCGGTTTGTGACTTAGAGTCATCCAGATCTGAGTCGAAGCTAGCGTCGACGTAACCCTTTACGACGAGCTCTTCGTCTCTTCCATAAACGAGAAACATGTCCTTCGTCCTTTTCAGGTACTTCAGGATATTCTTGACCGCTGTCCAGTGTTCCTTGCCGGGATTACTTTGGTATCTTGCTACCAAACTTACGGCAAGGTTTACATCGGGTCTGGTACACAGCATGGCATACATAATAGATCCTATGGCTGAAGCATAGGGGATGACACTCATCTCTTCTTTATCTTTTGCCGTGGTCGGTGACTGAGCCGAGCTCAATCTCACACCTTGTAACATAGGCAAGAACCCCTTCTTGGACTGATCCATTTTGAACCTCTTCAAAATCTTATCAAGGTATGTGCTTTGTGAAAGACCTATGAGGCGTCTCGATCTATCTCTATAGATCTTGATGCCTAATATATAAGCAGCTTCTCCAAGGTCCTTCATTAAAAAACACTTATTCAAGTAGGCCTTAATGCTGTCCAGAAATTCTATATTATTTCCCATCAAGAGTATGTCATCTACATATAATATGAGAAATGCTACAGAGCTCCCACTCACTTTCTTGTAAACGCAGGCTTCTCCATAAGTCTGCATAAACCCAAACGCTTTGATCATCTCATCAAAGCGAATGTTCCAACTCCGAGATGCTTGCACCAGTCCATAAATGGATCGCTGGAGCTTGCATACTTTGTTAGCGTTCCGAGGATCGACAAAACCTTCCGGTTGCATCATATACAGTTCTTCCTTAAGATGCCCGTTAAGGAATGCTGTTTTGACGTCCATCTGCCATATCTCATAATCATAGTATGCGGCAATTGCTAACATGATTCGGACGGACTTCAGCTTCGCTACGGGAGAGAAAGTCTCGTCGTAGTCAATCCCTTGAACTTGTCGATAACCCTTAGCGACAAGTCGAGCCTTATAGATTGTAACATTACCATCCGCGTCCGTCTTCTTCTTAAAGATCCATTTGTTTTCTATCGCTCGCCGATCATCGGGCAAGTCTGTCAAAGTCCATACTTTGTTTTCATACATGGATTCTATCTCGGATTTCATGGCTTCAAGCCATTTGTTGGAATCCGGGCCCGCCATCGCTTCTTCATAGTTCGAAGGTTCATTGTTGTCTAACAACATGATTTCCAGGACAGGGTTGCCGTACCACTCTGGTGCGGAACGTGTCCTTGTGGACCTACGAAGTTCAACAGTAACTTGATCCGAAGTACCTTGATCATCATCATTGTTTTCCTCTTCAGTTGGTGTGGGCATCACAGGAACGGTTTCCTGCGCTGCACCACTTTCCCGCTCAAGAGGTAGTACTTCATCGAGTTCTACTTTCCTCCCACTTACTTCTTTCGAGAGAAACTCTTTTTCCAGAAAGCATCCGTTCTTGGCAACAAAGATCTTGCCTTCGGATCTTAAGTAGAAGGTATACCCGACAGTTTCCTTAGGGTATCCTATGAATACGCATTTTTCCGACTTGGGTTCGAGCTTTTCAGGTTGAAGTTTCTTGACATAAGCATCGCATCCCCAAACTTTTAGAAACGACAGCTTAGGTTTCTTTCCAAACCATAATTCATACGGTGTCGTCTCAACGGATTTAGACGGTGCCCTATTTAAAGTGAATGTAGCTGTCTCTAGAGCGTATCCCCAAAATGATAGCGGTAAATCGGTAAGAGACATCATAGACCGCACCATATCCAATAGTGTGCGATTACGACGTTCGGACACACCGTTTCGCTGAGGTGTTCCAGGCGGCGTGAGCTGTGAAACGATTCCACATTTCCTTAAGTGTGTACCAAATTCGTGACTTAAGTATTCTCCTCCACGATCTGATCATAAGAATTTTATCTTTCGGTCACGTTGATTCTCTACCTCATTCTGAAATTCCTTGAACTTTTCAAAGGTCTCAGACTTGTGTTTCATTAAGTAGACATACCCATATCTACTCAAGTCATCTGTGAGAGTGAGAACATAACGATATCCTCCGCGAGCCTCAATGCTCATTGGACCGCACACATCGGTATGTATGATTTCCAACAAGTTGGTTGCTCGCTCCATTGTTCCGGAGAACGGAGTCTTGGTCATTTTGCCCAAAAGGCATGGTTCGCACGTGTCAAACGATTCATAATCAAGAGACTCTAAAAGTCCATCGGCATGGAGCTTCTTCATGCGCTTGACACCAATGTGACCAAGGCGGCAGTGCCACAAGTATGTGGGACTATCGTTATCAACTTTAAATCTTTTGGCATCTACACTATGAACATGTGTAATATTACGCTCGAGATTCATTAAGAATAAACCATTGACCATCAGAGCATGACCATAAAACATATCTCTCATATAAATCGAACAACCATTATTCTCAGACTTAAATGAGTAGCCATCTCGTATTAAACGAGATCCAGATACAATGTTCATGCTCAAACTTGGCACTAAATAACAATTATTAAGGTTCAAAACTAATCCCGTAGGTAAATGCAGAGGCAGCGTGCCGACGGCGATCACATCGACTCTGGAACCATTCCCGATGCGCATCGTCACCTCGTCCTTCGCCAGTCTCCGTTTATTCCGCAGCTCCTGCTGTGAGTTACAAATATGAGCAACGGCACCGGTATCAAATACCCAGGAGTTACTACGAGTACTGGTAAGGTACACATCAATCACATGTATATCAAATATACCTTTGGTGTTGCCGGCCTTCTTATCCGCTAAGTATTTGGGGCAGTTCCGCTTCCAGTGACCCTTCCCCTTGCAATAAAAGCACTCAGTCTCAGGCTTGGGTCCATTCTTTGACTTCTTCCCGGTAACTGGCTTACCAGGCGCGGCAACATCTTTGCCGTCCTTCTTGAAGTTCTTCTTACCCTTGCCCTTCTTGAACTTAGTGGTCTTATTGACCATCAACACTTGATGTTCTTTCTTGATTTCAGCCTCTGCTGACTTCAGCATCGAGAACACTTCAGGAATGGTCTTTTCCATCCCCTGCATGTTGTAGTTCATCACAAAGCTCTTGTAGCTTGGTGGGAGCGACTGGAGGATTCTGTCAATGACCTCCTCATCTGGGAGGTTAATGTTCAGCTGGGTCATACGGTTGTGCAACCCAGACATCTTCAGGATGTGCTCACTGACAGAACTGTTTTCCTCCATCTTACAACTGTAGAACTTGTCGGAGACATCATATCTCTCGACCCGGGCATGAGCTTGAAAAACTAGTTTCAGCTCTTCGAACATCTCATATGCTCTGTGGTGCTCAAAACGCTTTTGGAGCCCCGGTTCTAAGCTGTAAAGCATGCCGCACTGAACGAGGGAGTAATCATCAGCACGAGACTGCCAAGCATTCATAATGTCTTGGTTCTCTGGGACGGGAGCGTCACCTAGCGGTCCTTCTAGGACATATTGTTTCCTGGCAGCTATGAGGATGATCCTCAGGTTCCGGACCCAGTCCGTATAGTTGCTGCCATCATCTTTCAGCTTGGTTTTCTCTAGGAACGCGTTGAAGTTCATGTTGACATTAGCGTTGGCCATTGATCTACAAGACATATTTGCAAAGGTTTTAGACTAAGTTCATGACAATAAAGTTCTAATCAAATTATGAACTCCCACTTAGGTTAGACATCCCTCTAGTCATCTAAGTGTTACAAGATCCGAGTCGACTAGCCCGTGTCCGATCATCATGTGATACGGACTAGTCATCGTCGGTGAACATTCTCATGTTGATCGTATCTTCCATATGACTCGTGTTCGACCTTTCGGTCTCCGTGTTCCGAGGCCATGTCTGCACATGCTAGGCTCGTCAAGTTAACCCTAAGTGTTTTCGCTGTGTAAAACTGTCTTACACCCGTTGTATGTGAACGTAAGAATCCATCACACCCGATCATCACGTGGTGCTTAGAAGCGACGAACTGTAGCAACGGTGCACAGTTAGGGGAGAACACTTCTTGAAATTTTTGTAAGGGATCATCTTATTTACTACCGTCATCCTAAGTAAACAAGATGCATAAACATAATAAACATCACATGCAATTATATAGTTGTGACATGATATGGCCAATATCATATAGCTCCATTGATTTTCATCTTCGGGGCTCCATGATCATCTTGTCACCGGCTTGACACCATGATCTCCATCATCATGATCTCCATCATCGTGTCTTCATGAAGTTGTCACGCCAACGACTACTTCTACTTCTATGACTAACGTTTAGCAATAAAGTAAAGTAGTTTACATGGCGTTATTCAATGACACGCAGGTCATACAAAAAATAAAGACAACTCCTATGGCTCCTGCCGGTTGTCATACTCATCGACATGCAAGTCGTGAATCCTATTACAAAGAACATGATCTCATACATCACAATTCATCATTCATCACAACTTCTGGCCATATCACATCACATGATCAATCGCTGCAAAAACAAGTTAGACGTCCTCTAATTGTTGTTGCATCTTTTACGTGGCTGCAATTGGGTTCTAGCAAGAACGTTTTCTTACCTACGAATCACCACAACGTGATTTTGTCAACTTCTATTTACCCTTCATAAGGGCCCTGTTCATCGATTCTGCTCCAACTAAAGTGGGAGAGACAGACACCCGCCAGCCACCTTATGCAACTAGTGCATGTCAGTCGGTGGAACCGGTCTCACGTAAGCGTACGTGTAAGGTTGGTCCGGGCCGCTTCATCCCACAATACCGTTGAGCAAAAAAAGACTAGTAGAGGCAAGTAAGATGACAAAATCCACGCCCACAACAAAATTGTGTTCTACTCGTGCAAAGAGAACTACGCATAGACCTAGCTCATGATGCCACTGTTGGGGAACGTTGCAGAAAATTAAAATTTTTCCTACGGTTTCACCAAGATCCATCTATGAGTTCATCTAAGCAACGAGTCAAGGGAGAGAGTTTGCATCTACATACCACTTGTAGATCGCGTGCGGAAGCTTGCAAGGTGATGATGTAGTCGTACTCGACGTGATTCGAATCACCGATGACCAAGTGCTGAACGGACAGCACCTCCGCGTTCAACACACGTACGGGACGGGAGACGTCTCCTCCTTCTTGATCCAGCAAGGGGAAAGGAGAGGTTGAGGAAGACAGCTCCACCGGCAGCACGACGGCGTGGTGATGGTGGAGAGGCAGTACTCCGACAGGGCTTCGCCAAGCACACAACGGAGGAGGAGAGGTGTTGGGGAGGGGAGGGCTGCGCCTTGGAGGGTGGTGCGGCTGCCCTCCCCTCACCCCTCTATTTATAGGGGGAAGGGAGAAGGGGGCCGGCCCCCTAGAACCCATCTAGGGGGGGGGTGCGGCGGCCTAGGGGAGAGGGGAGAGGGTGGCTTGCCCCCCAAGCCAAGGGGGCGCCCCCTCTAGGGTTCCCCCCTCAACCCTAGGCGCATGGGCCCAAGGGAGGGGGTGCGGCCAGCCCACCAGGGGCTGGCTCCCTGCCCCACGCAGCCCATGTGGCCCCCCGGGAGGGGTGGCCCCTCCCGGTGGACCCCCGGAACCCTTCCGGTGGCCCCGGTACAATACCGGTATGACCCCGAAACTTCCCGGTGTCCGTTTGACAACTTCCCATATATAAATCTACCTCCGGACCCTTCCGGATCTCCTCGTGACGTCCAGGATCCCATCCGGGACTCCGAACAACATTCGGTAGTCACATACTAGTCTTCCTAATAACCCTAGCGTCACCGAACCTTAAGTGTGTAGACCCTACGGGTTCGGGAGACATGCAGACATGACCGAGACGCTCTCAGTCAATAACCAACAGCGGGATCTGGATACCCATGATGGCTCCCACATGCTCCTCGATGTTGTCATCGGATGAACCACGATGTCGAGGATTCGATCAAACCCTGTATTCAATTCCCTTTGTCAATCGGTACGTTACTTGCCCGAGACTCGATCGTCGGTATCCCAATACCTTGTTCAGTCTCGTTACCGGCAAGTCACTTTACTCGTACCGTAATGCATGATCCCGTGTCCAACACCTTGGTCACATTGAGCTCATTATGATGATGCATTACCAAGTGGGCCCAGAGATACCTCTCCGTCATACGGAGTGACAAATCCCAGTCTCGATCCGTGTCAACCCAACAGATACTTTCGGAGATACCTGTAATGCACCTTTATAGTCACCCAGTTACGTTGTGACGTTTGATACACCCAAGGCACTCTTACGGTATCCGGGAGTTACACGATCTCATGGTCGAAGGAAGAGATACTTGACACTGGCAAAGCTCTAGCAAAACGAACTACACGATCTTTTATGCTATGCTTAGGATTGGGTCTTGTCCATCACATCATTCTCCTAATGATGTGATCCCGTTATCAACGACATCCAATGTCCATAGTCAGGAAACCATGACTATCTGTTGATCACAACGAGCTAGTCAACTAGAGGCTCACCAGGGACATATTGTGGTCTAAGTATTCACACGTGTATTACGATTTCCGGATAATACAGTTATAGCATGAATAAAAGACATTTATCATGAACATTGAAATATAATAATACTTTTATTATTGCCTCTAGTGCATATTTCCAACAACAGGATCATAGCTGAAGTGAGATCCCCGAAGATACTGCCAGGTATTGAAGAACCTGCCGCCCTCTAACGCAACCATGTAGCGATGGACGTGCTCGTCCTCCTCCCTGACACGGCGACGTACCACCTCCGGCGGGGCCGGGTCCCTCCGCACCGAAACTGGCCCACGCGAACGCCACCAAACGAGATCAGGATCGACGACGGGACCCGGGGCCGGATTCCTCATCAAGCGGCGCGCCCCTCCAGGCAGCACCTCCCAGTGCCAGCCCGGCGGAGCCCAGTCCCGGACATGGGTCGGCTGGACGTCGTCGCGGACGGGTCGACGGCGAGGATGCGGGCCGGGCATCGTCGAGAACAAATACTAGCTATATGCCCGCAAAAAGTAATATTTTTTTAATGATTGGTTTTTGATAACTAAAATTTCTAACATTTCTACTATTTCAAAAATCTATATACTATTTCATACTAACTAAGCATCTAACACTAAAAACAGAAAACACAACTTCTATACATCCATTAAAAAACTGAAAAACAACATTATATAAAAAATTTCCATACTAATTAAACACTAATTATATACTAATAATAATAATCTAAATTATATACTAATTAAACATAAAAAATTTCCATACTAATTAAACACTAATTT
>NC_057804.1:30534319-30579862 GCF_018294505.1 Triticum aestivum | reverse complement strand
GGCGACGGAGACGAGGGCGGCGACGGGGACGGGGGCGGGCCCGGGGCGGCGACGAAGACGACGGCGGCGACGGGGACGGGGGCAGCGACGGAGACGAGGGCGGCGACGGGGACGGGGGCGGCGACGGCGACGGAGACGACGGAAACAAAGGAAGAATGAAAATTTCGTAAGTCGAGTATATATAGAAGGCAGCTTTAGTACCGGTTGGAGCCACCAACCGGTACTAAAGGCCTGTTTTGGCCAGGCCAAGCGGCGGGAAGCGACCCCCTTTAGTACCGGGTGGTGGCACAAATCGGTACTAAAGGACCCCCCTTTAGTACCGGTTTGTGCCACGACCCGGTACTAAAGGGGTCGCGCTGCCACCCCAAAGTTTAGTCCCACCTCGCCGGGCGAAGGGCAGCCGCACTGGTTTATAAACCCAGCCACGGCTACCACTTCGAACTCCTCTATATAGCTAGCAGGCTTGTGGCCTAAACTCTGCGCGCTGCCCTGTGAGTCTGCTGGGCCTTTAAGGCCTGTAATTACACACCTGTGGCCTATCAGGCCCACAGGGCAGCGCCCCAATTTTTTTATAGTTTTTTCTTTTCTGCTTTACTTTCTTCTATTTATTTTTGCGTAGTTTTTTGTATAGTTTTTTCTTTTCTGTTATATTTATTTTCTTCTATTTATTTGTGAGTAGTTTTTCATCTAGTTTGCCAAAATTCAACATTTTCAGAGTTCATTTTGTAGTGATTTTCAATTTCACGGTCATTTTGTAAAGGATTGAAAAATAGCAATTTTTTTTTCTTTTCTGCTTTATTTTGTCTTCTATTTATTTCTGAGTAGTTTTTTCTTTTCTGCTATATTTATTTTCTTCTATTTATTTTTGAGTAGTTTTTTTATATAGTCTTTTTCTTTTCAGCTATAGTTTTTCTTTCTTTTCTGCTATTTTTTCTGTTAGTGCCCGTAGTTTTCAAATTTGAATAGTTTAAATTTTGAATTATTTGAAATTAGTGTGAATTTGTTTGCACATAAAATTTCTTCGCGTTTCAAATGCCAAAACACATAACTACCCTAACTATTACAGAGATTTCCCTCTCGGTGCGAAACACAGAAGAAAGTGATGATAGCTAGTGAAGTCAATCACATCCCAGATCTTTGGGTGTGAAACTTTTTCTTCGCGTGTGTCCCTTTGCGCCGTAACCATGGAAAATCTTCATCATTTAACGGGATGCTCGGGTCAATATTCACTATGAATGGAGCAATTTCATCAAACTTTTCATAATCTTCTGACTTGTCTGTCTTGTCATCCACTCCCACGATGTTTCTCTTCCCAGAAAGAAGTATGTGCCGCTTTGGCTCATCATACGATGCATTCACTTCCTTATCTTTTTTTTTCTTGGCTTGGTAGACATGTCCTTCACATAGAAAACCTATGCCACATCATTGGCTAGGACGAATGGTTCATCTGCATACGCAAGATTGTTGAGATCCACTATTGTCATTCCGTACTGCGGGTCTTTCGTTACCCCGCCTCGTGTCATATTGACCCATTTGCACCGAAACAAAGGGACCTTTAAACCACGTCGATAGTCAAGTTTCCATATGTCCTGTATATAACCATAATATGTTTCCTTTCCCGTCTTGGTTTCTGCATCAAAGCGGACACCACTGTTTTGGTTGGTGCTCTTCTTATCTTGGGCGATCGTGTAAAATGTATTACCATTTATCTCGTACCCTTTGAAAGTCATTATATTCGAAGATGGTAACTGGGACAGCAAGTACAGGTCATCTTCAATAGAGGTGTCATGCATGGTACGTGTCTGCAACCAGCTGGCGAAACTCCTGGTTTGTTCACGTGTAATCCAGTCATCAGACCGCTTCGGGTGTTTGGAGCGTAGCAAATTCTTGTGTTCATCCATATACGGAGCCACCAAGGTGGAATTCTGTAGAACTGTGTAGTGTGCTTCAGTGAGAGAATGTCCATCCATACATATTATTTGTTCCCCTCCTAGCGTGCCTTTTCCATCCAGTCTGCCCTTATGCCGCGATTCAGGAACACCGATCGGCTTAAGGTCAGGAATAAAGTCAATACAAAACTCAATGACCTCCTCATTTTGATGGCCCTTGGAGATGCTTCCTTCTGGCCTAGCACGGTTATGAACATATTTCTTTAAGACTCCCATGAACCTCTCAAAGGGGAACATATTGTATAGAAATACAGGACCCAAAACGTTAATCTCTTCGCATAGGTGAACTAGGACGTGCGTCATGATGTTGAAGAAGGATGGTGGGAACACCAACTCGAAACTGACAAGACATTGCACCAAATCATTCTGTAACCTTGGTATGATTTCTGGATCGATTACCTTCTGAGAGATTGCATTGAGAAATGCACATAGCTTCACAATGGCCAATCGAACGTTTTCCGGTAGAAGCCCCCTCAATGCAACCGGAAGCAGTTGCGTCATAATCACGTGGCAGTCATGAGACTTTAGGTTCTGGAACTTTTTCTCTACCATGTTTATTATTCCCTTTATATTCGACGAGAAGCCAGACGGTACCTTAATACTGAGCAGGCATTCAAAGAAGATTTTCTTCTCTTCTTTGGTAAGAGCGTAGCTTGCATGACCCTGATGTATGCCGTCTTCTCCGTGCATACGTTGCTGGTCCTCCCGTGCCTCAGGTGTATCTTTTGTCTTCCCATACACGCCCAAGAAGCCAAGCAGGGTCACGCAAAGATTCTTCGTCACGTGCATCACGTCGATTGCGGAGCGGACCTCTAGGTCTTTCCAATATGGCATGTCCCAAAATATAGATTTCTTCTTCCACATGGGTGCGCGTCCGTCAGCGTCCTTTGGAACAGGTTGTCCGCCAGGACCCTTTCGAAATATCACCTTCAAATCCTTGACCATATCATGTACATCAGCACCAGTACGGTGGCGAGGCTTCGTCCGGTGATCCGCCTCACCTTTGAAATGCTTGCCTTTCTTTCTTACGGGATGCCTGCTCGGAAGAAATCGACGATGTCCCAGGTACACATTCTTCTTACAACTATTCAAATATATACTGTCGGTATCATCCAAACAGTGCATGCATCCGCGGTATCCCTTGTTTGTCTGTCCTGAAAGGTTACTGAGAGCAGGCCAATCATTGATGGTCACGAACAGCAACGCCTTTAGGTCAAATTCTTCCCCCATCTGCTCATCCCACGCACGTACACCTGTTCCATTCCACAGTTGTAAGAGTTCTTCAACTAATGGCCTTAGATACACATCAATGTCGTTGCCGGGTTGCTTAGGGCCTTGGATGAGCACTGGCATCATAATGAACTTCCGCTTCATGCACAACCAAGGAGGAAGGTTATACAAACATAGAGTCACAGACCAGGTGCTATGGTTGCTGCTCTGCTCCCCAAAAGGATTAATGCCATCTGCGCTTAGACCAAACCATACGCTCCTTGCGTCATCTGCAAACTCCTTCCCGTACTTTCTTTCGATTTTTCTCCACTGCGACCCGTCAGCTGGTACTCTCAACTTTCCGTCTTTCTTACGGTCTTCTCTGTGCCATCGCATCGCCTTGGCATGCTCTTTGTTTTGGAACAAACGTTTCAACCGTGGTATTATAGGAGAATACCACATCACCTTGGCAGGAATCTTCTTCCTGGGGCGCTCGCCCTTGACATCACCATGCTCATCGCGACTGATCTTATAGCGCAATGCACCACATACCGGACAATCGTTCAAATTCTCGTACTCACCGCGGTAGAGGATGCAATCATTAGGGCATGCATGTATCTTCTGCACCTCTAACCCTAGAGGGCAGACAGCCTTCTTTGCTTCGTACGTACTCTCGGGCAATTCGTTGTCCTTTGGAAGCATATCCTTTATCATTACCAGCAACTTTCCAAATCCCTTGTCAGATACACCATTCTCTCCCTTCCATTGCAGTAATTCCAGTGTGGTGCCCAGCTTTTTCTTGTCACCTACGCAATTCGGGTACAACAATTTTTTGTGATCCTCTAACATGCGCTGCAACTTCTTCTTCTCCAAATCACTTGCGCAGTTTCTCTTTGCATCGGCAATGGCCTGACCTAGATCATCAATGGGCTCATCTGATGCCTCTTCTTCAGCTTCTTCCCGCATTGCCGGCTCAGCTTCTTCCCGCATTACCGGCTCAGCTTCTTCCCCCATTGTTGTATCATCGTATTCAGCGAACCCATGGCCAGGATAGCTGTCGTCGTCCTCTTCTTTTTCATTGTCTTCCATCATAACCCCTCTTTCTCCATGCTTGGTCCAAACATTATAGTGGGGCATGAAAACGGACTCAAACAGGTGGACGTGAATGGTTCTTGACGTAGAGTAATTGCGACCATTCTTACAGCCAGCACATGGACAAGGCATAAAACCATCCGCCCGCTTGTTTGCCTCAGCCGCAAGCAGAAAAGTATGCACGCCCTCAATGAACTAGGGAGAGCATCGGTCATCGTACATCCATTGCCGACTCATCTTCATTACACAACACCGAATAGACCAAATTAATACAAGTTCATACATAAAGTTCATACAACACTTAAATGCAACAAATAAATAACTCTCTAGTTAAAGCATTTAAATGCAACAACAAATGCGATCAAGATCGCAACTAAGGTAACAATTGATCCAACAGCATAATGATACCAAGCCTCACTATCGATGGCATAATTTCTAATCTTTCTAATCTTCAAGCGCATTTTCTCCATCTTGATCTTGTGATCATTAACGACATCGGCAACATGCAACTCCAATTCCATCTTCTCCCCCTCAATTCTTTTCAATTTTTCTTTCAAGTACTCGTTTTCTCTTTCAACTAAATTTAACCTCTCGACAATAGGGTCGGTTGGAATTTCCGGTTCACATAGCTCCTAGATAAAAATATCTATGTCAACTTGATGGGCATAATTTGTCATAAACACGAAATGCAACAAATAGTTTTAAAAGAGAATATACCACATCCGAATCATAACAAGGACGAGGGCCGACGGGGACGGATATCAAAACCATGGCACTATGTATAACAAACAACGTACGGGTAAGATAATTATTATTCGAGTAACTATATATCCAAATCACATAAACATTAATTTTTTATATAAAATTTCATGAACAAGAGGCTCACCACAAGGTGGTGCCGGCGACGGGACGGTGCGGGCGATCGACGGTGGTTACGACGGAGATTTAGAAGGCACTAAGTAAACCACATCTACATATGCAAACTAAGTGTTATTTTAACCTCAAATTGCATATAAATCAAATACTAGCACATATATATATTTCCTCCCAAATTACTAAACTCACAAATTAATAACTATATAAAGCATTGCAAGAGCTAATCTAGCAATGAGAGATGAAAGAACAAAGTTGCTAACCTTTGTGATCATTTGAAGGGATAGGGGCCTTCAAATCTTGACAAATTTTGGGCAAAATGTGTGATGAGCTCGAGAGGAAGAGGGGAAGAACAGAGAGGAGAGGGGAAAGGGGAAGAACAGAGCAAGCTCGGGTGGACGAAGGGTTTATGTAGGACGACCTTTAGTACCGGTTCGTGCCAAGAACCGGTACTAAAGGTGCTGGAGGGGGCCCAGACTGACAACATCCTGCCACCACTCTCATTAGTACCGGTTGGCACGAACCGGTGCTAAAGGTTAGCCACGAACCGGTGCTAATGAGAGCGGCCCGGCTAGCCGTTGAAACCGGCACTAATGTATACATTTGTGTCGGCTCAAATACAAACCGGCACTAATGTGCTTCACGTTTGACCCTTTTTCTACTAGTGTTTCCGAGCTGGATTGAGGATTGAGGATCCTACTGCGGGACACGGAGATATTTTAATTATCAGCCCAGTCCGATCCTATCTATGCACAGTTGCACCATCTATTATACTACAAAACAATCATGGTTAGGGTGGAATTGTAAATGAACTTCATTTTCTTTTTGAGATAGTGTAAAGAATTTCCTCCTCATCTTGTATTGATTCGTGTGTTTTGCTTTAGATATAAAGCTGGTCAAAAGCCTATTTTGTTACGGTTTAGAT
Source organism: Triticum aestivum (assembly GCF_018294505.1). Classification (NCBI taxonomy): domain Eukaryota; kingdom Viridiplantae; phylum Streptophyta; class Magnoliopsida; order Poales; family Poaceae; genus Triticum; species Triticum aestivum. The sequence goes on along the minus strand of NC_057804.1, from coordinate 30,573,814 downwards.
AGAACTTAGACAGAATGGCGCTGCAATCACACGGCTAGCGCAAAGACACGCATATTATTCACACCCAACTCGATTGCAGATCCTATTTGACGCATTTTTTTTGTGTCAAATAGGTGCACAGACGAGCGCTCTGGGTGAGTAGGCCCAGGTAGCCAGCGTAGTGTAAGGATTTTGGTTTTTGCTGTACAGTTCTCGTCTATTTTTCTGCAACCTTCTAGAAGGTTTTCGAACCAATTTCCTTTCTTCTGTTGTTTTATTTACTGGTTTTTGGGCTTTCATTTTTCTTTTCAAAAAATAAAAAAAAATCTATTTAAAAATGTTCGCCTTTTCCTAAAATGTTTGGAAATTTCAAAGATTCTTCTGACTTTCCCAAAAAGCACTTGCAATTTCAAAATTGACCTTTTTTCAAAAAATTATCCAGAACTTCAATAACCTTTCGAAAAGTGTTTAGAATTTCAAAATTTTTGTTCTAAAATAAATTGCTATGTTTAAAGTTGTTTGAAAGAATCCAAAAAATGTTCAAATCAAAAAAATGTTTCAGTTTACGTAATGTGTTCAAAGTTTTAGAAAACGCTCCTGTTTACAAAAAAAATCACGAAATTTTTAAAAAGCTTAAGTACAATGTTCTGAGTCGCTGCATGAATACACGTCGTGACAATGTTTCGAGTCGCTACAGAAAACCAAGTCGATACAAGGAAACCGCATCGCTACGGTGTTTCGAGTCGCTATTGTGTGCTCGCCGCAGTGCCCACCAATGGGGCAACCCATTTGGGCTCCCGCGTGTGCAACACGAGCTCTATTTTGACACAAAAAAGGTCAAATAGGAGCCCCCCAACCCGCCCTACACCGAATTTATTTCATGTACATCCCTCCTCCGTCGCATGTTTGACAGTTGGGGTTAGGGATTTGGACAAGAGGGGTGATTCTAGCTTTGACACAAGGGAAGAGAGACTTTCCTTGGTGGAAGAAGCGAATTTGAAACCACGGGACCAAATAAGACACAAAATAACAATTATTGCCTCCGTTCTTAAATATAAGTCTTTTTTAGAGATTTCAATAAGAAACTACATGCGGAGCAAAATGAGTGAATCTACATTCTAGAATATGTCTATATACATCCGTATGTAATTTGTATTGAAATCTCTAAAAAGACTTATATCTAAGAACGGAGGGAGTACAAGTAAAAATCAGAATTTTTCAAATGAGGCATGACCTATCACAAACAAAACAAGGGCAAAAAAAAAAGAAACAGGACCCCCTGTATTTTCTACGAGGTTCGGACCGGGCTTGAAATGGGGTTGTACTAACGGCAAGAGGACTTGTCAGTTTCTCTGCAGCAGGCCAACAACTTCTACGGGCCAAAATGGTGAAATTTCAGTGGGCTAGGCCGTGTTTCTACAACTTGTAAGTATTGATCTGTGAAGGGCCCATCGAAAAACAATTTTTTTTATTGCGGAGGAGAAAAACCACTGAGCCGATAGCCGGAGAAGAGAAGAAGCAGGACGCAGGCGCACCGTACGTGAGCGGAAGCCAAGAAATGGGCGCGCTCTGCCTGCTCCCGTCCACGCCGCGGTCCTGCTCGGGCCGCGGCCTGGCCTCCTCGCCGCGCCCGCCCAGACCCGCGGCCGCGCTTCACCTGCCCCCCTCCGCTTCCCCCTCGCAGCGGCCCCAGCTCGCCGCGGCCGGGGGGCGGCGGTTCGCCGGCGTGTCGCGTGCCCGCGGGGAGAAGGGGGGCAAGAACGGCGGGGCGGAGTTCTTCCGGGAGGACGGCGTGGTGGACGACATGGACGGGTACCTCAACTACCTCTCCCTCGAGTATGACTCCGTCTGGGACACCAAGCCTGCTTGGTATGCCTTCAGATAGCCTCCTTCCTCCTTTCTTTCCGTTTAGAAACTGAAATTTATGAAGGCCGTGGCGCAAAAGTTCGATTTGTTGCTACCTGTATTTATTCAGGCGAACACCTCTAGTTTCTTGTTAGTATTGTTATTTTGTATTGTGATCAGATTAGAGCATGGCAGTACTGTTGCAAAGCTTAGATGGTCACCAGAATCTGGAACGAACTACGCTCTAACCTTTAATGATCTGATGACTACTGTCAAAATTGTATCTGTCTGTTCGCTGTAAACAAGTTATGGCTTCTCTCGAGTGATGTGTGCCCATTTAGGCCGAGTTTGCGGTGTCTGAACTGTATTAAACCTGACTGCACTGAACTTATTCAGTAAGATGATGTGCAGAAGTAGTGCAAGAACAGGAGTCATGCTTGTCAAATCAAATTAGAATCTAACGAACTCCTACAATACCAAATGAAAAACACCACTTACCACAAGAGTCGATAGATCTCTTTTGTATTTTACTCATTGCAAACCATCAAATGCGGTTTAACCAAATCGGGGTTTTCACGGTTCACCACAATGCCTAATGTAGCCTTAAAATATCTATGGTTGATGCTACCGATTCAGCCTCACTTCTCTTACTACCTGGTAAACAAGTAACTTGTTTTCAAGTTTCAGCATATAAAGGATGTAACATGTAGTGCTTGCTGCAGTTTGTCAGCCTGATTTTTACTTCTTTTTTCCGGCCTGTAACATTTTTTTGCAATAAATAAGGCTGTGTGCATCACCCGATGCAGAGGCCCGGGATGATCGCTCCTTTCCGATTTTTTTCTTCTAAAAGTTAATGCTATGTGGCAATGGAGCTAGGCGATATATACTAGTATAATTTATTTTTGAGGAATTATATAAGATAGTTAAGAAGGCAGATATTACTTGAGTATATTTTAACCAGTTCTTGTTTTGTTGTCCTTTTTGAACATTTATGGTCTCAACCTCTGTGACCAGTGACTACAACCATATCTTTTTACTGGTTTTGTATGCTTCGGTCTTCTCATTTTGACCAATATTGACCTCTGAATTTTGTCTGTTGTAGGTGTCAGCCTTGGACAATATTACTGACAGGAACCGTTGCAGTTGCGTGTAGTTGGGTGCTCATCCACTCTGCTGTTATTACCGGAGGAGTTTCTTTTGTAATATGTGCATGGTGGTACATATTTCTTTACTCCTATCCTAAGGTTTCTGCACCATTTTTCTAACCCTTTCTTTATGTTATTTCTTTTTATTGAAATTATTGTCCCGCACTCTTAAATTTACTTTGTTTCACAATTATGGAAATTTTACAGACTGCTAATTCTGGAAGATAGTAATAACCTATTAACATGATTCTTACATATAAACTAATGTTGCTATGAGTTATAAGTTATAACTGATAATGTGCTAGATACCCCTGACTGTTTTGCCGCATAAACTATGTTATTACTATTAAACAACACAAAACAAAGAGATTTACAAATAACAACACAAAAGAAAACTTACAAACTACAATATACCAGCAAATTGATTGTGGTAAGTGCTAACATCAGACATTTTCTTCTTTCAAGTAGAATTCTTTGATCGGAAGGTATTCTGAACATCAGTCCACAGTATTACTATTTTTTACTGCACAGTTACAAATTTCATGCGCAGAACTAAGTTAGAACTAACCATGTGTCTTTGTCAGGCATACACCGATATGATATCTGAGAGGAGGAAAAAGGTGGCCAGCGGTGCTGAAGATACCTACGGGATGGAGAAAATGTAACCTTGTTTGTAGTATTGTTTCCGGGGATAGATAGAAAATGGTTCTGCAGTTTGCACTACTGATCTGTAGAATTTATTCCTCACAAAATCGCTACATCGAAATACGGAATCATGCTTCTCGGCTGGTTCCTCATTTTTCCCTTCTTCATTGGAGTGTGCCTCACTGCCTTGGAAAAAGATCAGCATTGTGCATGTGCTCACTTCTTTTTGATATATAGGTGAATGTGTGAGAGTGGATTTCGTGCTCCCAAATGCGATTTCACTCATTAGTTTATATATATATATATATATATATATATATATATATATATATATATATATATATATTTAAAAAAATCACATTTTAAAGTTCACAAGTCTAGTTACTGTCTTCGATGTGCAAACTTGGTTGAGATGCTGCTCATATCTTCCTCCACTGCCCGCCTCATAAGTTTGGTGCCGACTCGCATTCTGGGTTCCCTCTTTACACTTGGTGTGAGACTCTCCCTCCGTTGGTCTCCATATGGCCCTTTCAATCTTATGGAAAATTTGGGATTCAAAACGTCAAGCTTTTTCGGCGCCAACTTCTCGTCGTGCTGTAGCACACCTCATGTAATTCTCTCCAACTAGTTTGGTTCCTTGAGTGATGCATTGAGGTGGGGATGAATGCGCCAACTTCTATGGTTCATTTTTTTACAAGGGGGTTCTATGGTTCATTCAAGCTTTAGGGTTCACCGTTTAATTTGGGCCACCTGTAGTAGTTCGGTATGCTTATCCGGCCCAGATAGCTCTAGAAGCAGCCCAGTTTTGTGCCAGTGGGCTCGCCATTAACAACCGAAACGGTTTCCTTCCTAGTTCGAGCCATGGGAGGAGAATGAGAGCGGCGGTTCGCACGAATCGGCCGCGGCGGCCACCGCCGGCGGCGACGGCGAAGCTGGCTTCCAGTTCCAGGCCGAAGCTGGAGAAGGCGCAGGTCCCTCTAACCCTCCCGCTGAAATCCTTCAAGCTCCGTCTGGCCAACGGCCCGCCGCTCGCGCCCACGCCCAAGGCATTCAAGTCCTACGCCGAGACCTGCGCCACCCTCCTCCGCCTCTGCCGCGCCGCCGCCACCGCCACCAGCCATGCCGCGCATGCCTCCTCCTCGTCCTCCTCCGACCGCCTGCCGCTCGCCCTCTCGCTGCACGCGCACGCCGTGCGCTCCGGCGTCGCCGCCGACCGCTCCGTGGCCTCGCACCTCCTCACCACCTACGCCGCCTTTGCTCGCGCCGCGGAGCGCGACCGTGCCTTCGGCGACTGCGTTGCCGCGGACGCCGCCTCCTCCTTCACGTACGACTTCATGGTGTCCGAGCACGTCAAGGCCGGGGACATCGCCTCCGCTCGCAGGCTGTTCGACGGAATGCCCGAGAGGACCGTCGTGTCGTACACTACCATGGTGGATGCGTTGATGAAGCGCGGGCGTGTGGCAGAGGCTGTCGAGCTTTATGAGCAGTGCCCGTCCGGCTCCGTGGCCTTCTTCACGGCAACGATTTCTGGCTTTGTGCGCAATGAGCTCCACCACAATGCTCTTGGCATCTTCCGTAAAATGCTCAGCTGCAGCGTGAGGCCTAATGGTATCACCTTTCTGTGCATGATCAAGGCATGCGTTGGTGCAGGTGAATTTGGTCTAGCCTTGTCCATCGTGGGGCTGGCGATTAAATCAAACTTCTTTGAGAGCAGCATCGAGGTACAAAATTCTTTGATCACGCTGTATCTAAGAATGGGAGATGCAGCTGCAGCCCGTAAGGTGTTTGATGAGATGGATGTGAAGGATGTGGTCTCGTGGACTGCATTGCTTGATGTGTACTCTGAGTCGGGTGATCTTGATGGAGCTCGGCGGGTTCTTGATGCAATGCCTGAGAGGAATGAGGTCTCCTGGGGTACTTTGATTGCTAGGCATGAGCAGAGAGGCAATGCGGCAGAAGCGGTGAAGCTTTATAGTCAAATGCTGGCTGATGGTTGTAGGCCAAACATTTCATGCTTCTCTAGTGTGCTCAGTGCCTGTGCTAGCCTTGAGGACTTGCGAGGAGGAGCGAGGATCCATGCCTGTAGCCTAAAGATGGGCTCTAGCACCAATGTCTTCGTATCCAGCTCTCTGATTGACATGTACTGCAAATGCAAGAAATGTAGAGATGCGCAAACGATTTTTGACACCCTCCCACAAAAGAACACAGTGTGCTGGAACTCTCTCGTCTCAGGTTATAGCTACAACGGGAAAATGGTAGAAGCTATGTATCTCTTCAAGAAGATGCCTGCAAGGAATTTAGCTTCATGGAATACAATTATCTCTGGTTACGCGCAAAATCGACAATTTGTTGATGCGCTAAAATCTTTCAATGCCATGTTGGCTTCGGGGCAGGTTCCAGGGGAAATTACATTCTCGAGTGTTCTTCTTGCTTGTGCAAACTTGTGCTCGTTAGTGACGGGTAAGATGGCTCATGCTAAGACTATCAAGCTAGGAATCGAGGAAAGCATTTTTATCGGCACTGCACTTAGTGACATGTATGCCAAGTCAGGGGATTTACAGAGCTCCAAGAGGATGTTTTATCTAATGCCTGAAAGAAATGATGTCACTTGGACTGCCATGATTCAAGGACTTGCTGAAAATGGTTTTGCGGAGGAATCTATTCTTTTATTTGAGGATATGGTGGCAACTGGAATGACACCAAATGAGCACACATTTTTAGCTCTTCTATTTGCTTGTTCCCACAGTGGTTTGGTGGAGCAAGCCATACATTATTTTGACAAAATGCAGGCATGGGGTATTTCACCTACAGAGAAGCACTATACATGTATGGTTGATGTCCTAGCTCGAGCTGGTCGTTTGATAGAGGCAGAAGCTCTTCTGATGAAAACCCCAAGTAAATCAGAAGCAAATTCCTGGGCTGCCCTTCTGAGTGCTTGCAACACCTACAAGAATGAGGAGATTGGCGAGAGGGCTGCAAAGAGACTTCATGAGTTGGAGAAGGATAATACAGCAGGCTATGTGCTACTCTCAAACATGTATGCATCATGTGGAAGGTGGAAAGATGCTGCCAGGATAAGGGTACTGATGAAAGGGACCACACTCAAGAAAGATGGAGGGTGTAGCTGGGTTCAAGTAAGAGGTCAATATCACGCCTTCTTTTCTTGGGAAGCAAAGCATCCACTGTCAATGGAAATCGATGAGATCTTGGATTTACTAATGTGGGAATCGTCTCTTTGACTTTGTTTCGTCAGTAGATTACCAGTGACAAAAGAACTTCTACTACCTTTTATTTATTCAGATTCATACAGATAGGTAGCAAGATGGAACTATTTCTGGAGAATGATCTTCAGGAAATTGACTTTGAGTCCCCTTGTGTTGGTACTGAACTATGAAGAAGGATATCCGCCCAGACATCGAGCTGCAAATTCCATAGCAGCTTCGTGGCTGCGTTCACCAAGGAGAATGACGGGCTATATTTATTGCGAAATGGCTGAGTATACTTGGAAAATCTGGTGTATTTAGTTGGCCAATGATTTTGAGTAGTATTATCATCATGGTATGCTTCACCCTGCTCCTGGAACATTGAACATTATCTCCTTGTATGCTATTGATAACCTGGAGTGTGGACTTTCCTGCTGTGGTTCATATGATTTGACGTGAATCGGCTTCAGATGAACAGCAGAGAAAACGGGACTCAGCATTCTCAGTGTCGTGTTTGCTTGCTAGCACATCTTTTCTGGGCTCCACTCCTACGCATTGATTTGTCTGACCAGTTGGCATGGTTTGGAGGATGTAAATATACTACAGAAGATGCGTCATGTGACAAGCCTGCCCTAGTGTGTTGGAAATTTGGGCTTGCTGTTGGAATGGGTAAACCCTGTCAGCATTTTTTCAGAGGAGGAAAAGCTGCATCAAGTCGAGAAAGACCTCCGCTCTTGGAAAATCATAGATCTCGCAAGTCAGGTGTGATCATAATGCTTCTTCTCCATTCCGTAATCTGCTCATTAACTGACTTATCCACATTTGGCTTACCGAATTACTGTCCGTACTTCGTTTTGACTTTTGAGTGCGAACTGTTAGGTTGGTGAGGTTAGCCCATACGCTTCCAAACTACCAGGTGTCACAATTTTGCTGAAGATCAAATATCGGATGTGACATGATTCTTATTGCGCACCATCGGTGCTTGTGTTTCTTGCCTCTACTTCTGGTTTCGCTGTTTTTCAGATGTCAAAACAGCTACTGTCATGCGCTTTTGTCAGTTGAGTCGATACCAGTTAGTAGTGTGCTTCACCCTAAGTTTATCTGGTTAACCTGTGGATCGTGCTTTTTGAAAGAAAATTGCATATTCGAGGACGAGGTCCTCGCTCTGTAAAGCAAGAGAAGGAAAAGAAAGGACTCATTATACTTTGAGATTCAGACTGCCCACGTGGTATGGTATCGGTTGGACGTGGTGCCGTAGAACAATGTCCCGTCGTATGCACTTTTTCGTTGTTATAAAAGTAGGAGTATATACTTTTGGTAGTGGCTCTGGCTTTTTGCTAAAAATAGGAACATCTGGTTATTTTTCATGATATGAGCTTATTTTTTGTAAGGAAAGAAAATGCCAGGAGCTTTACTTTCCACTAAAAAGTGCTTTGGCAGTTTCCAAAAGAAATAGGCGGGTGGTTGCAGAAGACAGAAAATTCTTCCACGAAAAATAATACTAATATGTATCTATCTCTCACTTCTGAAATACACCATCTGTTGAACTGCCAAAACGTTTCATATTTAGAAACAGAGATAATACGTCATTTGATACTTTGGTTTTTTTACGACTGTGTGTTTTACAAATGAATTTCACTACATTGAACATTAGTTTTTTTTAGCACGGCGATCAATTTATTTTTTTGATATAAATTATTATGTTGTTGCGAGAATGGTCATTTCTCTTTAACGAGCATGACAAAAATCTAGCAGAATTTGCCATGCACGCTAATTATTTTTACCATAACATTTGATTTGTCATGGTTAAAAGAAAAAAATCTGACGTCGCCCCTCAAACTTGGTAGACATCACGGGTCAACGGGCATGGATCGTGCTTTTTGAAATAAAATTATACTTCCTCCGTCCGAAAATACTTGTCCTAGAAATGAATAAAATTGATGTATCTACAACTAGAATAATTCTAGATATAACTAAAATAAGTCTAGATACAACCATTCCTAGAACGTGGTGCCACAGAATAATGCTCTGGTCGTATGCCCTTTTCGTTATACTATAAGATTACTTTTGGTAGTGGCTCTGTCTTTTCACTAGAAATAGGAACATCTAATTATTTTCCGTGGTATGCGCAAGGGAAAAGGAATGTCAGGGGCTATACTTTCCACTCAAAAGCACTTTGGCAGTCTCCCGGAGAATAACCCGTAGGCGGTGGTTCCAGAAAACAGGAAACAAATACTCCATCCGCACTTTGGCACAAATTTTAGCAAGTTTCATTCTTCCATGGAAAACAACATGTAGTATTATGTAGGGAAACCCCTCGCTTCTGAAAATAAGTACTAGTACATGATTTGACAGCGTGATTTACTAAGTCAGCGACATTTATTTTGGGACGGAGAGAGAGAGTATGATTGAAGTTTCATTCTTCCATGCAAAACGACATGTATGGGGTGTTTGGTCGGAAGAGACTAGACTTTTTTGGTGGGCTAGGGACTAAGAAAAAAGATCCTTCAGTAGAGTTTTTTTCTAGTCCCTGTAGAAAAAGTCCTTCCTGTTTGGTTACATAAGGACTAAAAAAGACTTTTTCTAGTCTAGACCCTGTAACCAAACACCTTCTATGTATCTCTCATTTTTGAAAATAGTGCATGATTTTTTTTAAGAAAAATGGAGGAGGACCCCTGGCCTCTGCATGTGGACGATGCATGCGGCCACTTTATTAATTATTCATAAAGACCTTACAAAGTCATACAACAGTAAGACTAAAGTCACCGTCTAGGCAACATCTGTAGCTACTCCTATCCAGTTAATGAAAGGATGCTGATAGTCTGGGCCTAATACCAAACAAACCTTACAGCCAAACCTAAACATCTAAGACCTGAGGTCCAAACCAGGACGCCTGCCGGGTATGGGGCACCTACCAGTCCGGCGAATTCCTCAACCAGGACGCCTGTCGGGTATGAGGCCGCCGCAGCCACCTGCCATCAATCCATCTTCCGAGCTGTACTGTTGCATCTACCGTGCCAGGTCTCTCTGCCATCGACGCCACCAGGACGCCAGACAACGTCTTCCTCCTGCGCGAGTCCATTCTCGCACATCGAATGCCGAATTTACACTGCGTCACGCCCTCGAGATCCGTCGCCATCAATGTGTAGGATGAAGCACCGCTCCACCAAAGAAGTCGTCCGCTGGTCCCGCGAGATCGAGTGCATCTCCAAGAATGCCGCCTCCAAGGGGGTAACGACACATGATTGCCGCCAACATCCGATCAGCTGATCTAGGGTTTCCCCTGGAGTTATTGAGTGGAGCTGGGAGCTTCACCTCGATGATGCCTTCATGAAGGAAACCATGATAAGGACATCGTCATCACCGGCTTCGGCCATCGACCGGAGACCAAGTTTTCACCCGGATCCATCCCAAGTAATCCACCCTACAACCCGTGCATCGTCTCGACCGCCTTCAAAGCCCCAGATCTAGCTGCCTAGATCCGGCGACCAACCGCAACAGCAGTGCCACCGTAGGAGCCCTGGCGCACCGGCCACTGCCTGAGTGTGCCACCACTGGAGCCTAGGAGGAGGGCTCCAACCCCGCCTCGTCAAGCCGCGAGAGCCGCCGAGATGGATCCTGCGTGCTCGTCACCGTCTCTGATCCGAACCAATCCGTAGATCGGATCGCCGTCACAGATCTGCCTTGGACAGGGACTGCACCACGCCATGCCGCCACGGGAAGTCCTAGCTTCACCGGCCGCCAGGGCCGCCGCCCCGGGATCTAGACAGAACATTGCAGCTGCCACCGGCCATGTTTTGCCACCGCCGACCGGCCAAGCCGCCGGCCACTGCGACCTCCGCCGACATGACCATGCAATCCCACTGACCCCACTCCATGCACAACCAACCGGCCTACCAACTCCGACGAAGAAGAAGGCCACCACCACCAAGCCTAGGGCTGGCGCCCCAGACATCCTCGTGTTGCAGATCAAGTTCAGAAGCAGCGCACCGCTGACGGCGATTGAGATCGGTAGCATAACGAATTAGCCCGACTGAGTCAAGGCCAGACCCGCCGTTGCTGGTGCCGTCCTCCACCGCCGCTGCCGCACCACATCCATGTCGCCCCCGATATGCGCCACCGCCGCCGATCTGGCCGGAAAGGAGCGCCGCCTCCCAACCAGATTGAGATCCGAGGAGAAAACCGTCGCCGTCGCCACGCCACAAGGGCTTTGCCCTATGACGCCCCGGGCGACGGCGGCGGAGGTGAGGCGCGGCTGTAGGAGGAGGGCGGGGGCTCCCCGGTGCGGGGCGGCGCCGCCGCACGGGGGAGTTGCTACAAATTAGTGCATGACTTGGCGGTGTGATTTTTCAAGACTGTTTTCTACGAATGGATTTCGCCACAAATTGACCGCCAGACATTGTGGCATGGCAAATCAAACTTCTTTTACGGTATAAACTATGTCGTCACGAGGAAGGCGATTTTCTTTAGCAAGCTTGGTAAAAAATCGTTCTGCCATGGAAAACGTAATTTGCCATAGAAAAACGTTCTGCCATGATTAGAAATCTGATGTTACCGCTACAGACTTGGTAGTAGTCCTGGCCATCTTAGGTCCGGCCCTGTTGGCCCACCCAGGCCCGGCCCTAAAATCTAGGGCCTAGGCCCGATGGGCTTGCCCATGGGCCGGGCTTGGGCCTGACTTTTGAGCCCACCAATAGGGCCTGGACGGGCTTGGGCTTGGCATATTGGCATTTTAAGAAAGAGGCCCGGCCCACGGCCCTAAGCCCTAAGGGCTTTTTACCAGATGGGCCGGGCTTGGGCTTGAAAAGTAGGCCCAATGATAGGGCCTGTGAGGGGCTGGGCCTCAGTTTTCTGCCGTGGGCTTTTTCAGGCCCGGCGCGGTCCATGGCCAGATATACTTGGTAGACATCACGGGGTCTACGGGAAAGTGTGCAGATCCTTCGATTCCAGCTGACAGGACCGCGGGAATTGGCCGGACGGTGGCGAAGCTGACAAGTGACATGGAAGGGGATCCCTCGGCCGCGTCCCTGTGTGTACGCGTAGGCTCGACCTACCTTTAATTATAACCTTCCGTGTCGGCCATCCGAAGATTCAGCGGGGACACCTCGGCAGCTGCCGCGCAGGTTCACACGGACGGGCTCGCCTTTCTTTCCTTCCCCCGACGAGCGATCGGCGTCGGCGAGAGCGAAATCCCCGCACCAAAGAATACGCGTCGCCGTCAAGCCGTAGGTCACAGGTTTGCATCTTCTCGCCCCTTCCGGAGCCCCCACTCGGCCACTCACTGACACCTTTACTCCGCCTTTTCAGCCACCGGTCTGGTCGGTCTCGCCGGGGCGGCGTCGGTTGGGACCGGAGGGAGGTACGCGAGGGGCGGACGGTGGAGGAGCGATGGAGCCCCTGGAGGCGGCGATAGCGATCGTGTTCAACGCGCTGCTGCTGGTGTTCATGGTGAAGCTCTTCTTCGCCATGTTCCAGATGAAGCTCGTCGTCATCCTCTTCTACCTCGTCGTCCTCCTCTTCGCCCTCGCCTTCTCCGGCCGGGGCCCCGCCGGCTTCTAGGTTAGGTCCTTCGTTTTTTTTCCCCTTGCTTCGGTTGGCTCCGGATCCATCCTTGGAGCTGTAACAGCGGTGCTAGACCATACCTACCTCGGTGCATGTCTGGTTGGTTGGTTTAACAAACTGGGGAAATTTAGTCTACAGTATCATGGTGACTCCGGGCTGCAAATTGTGTGAACTCGGCGAATTAAGAGGTAGTACAGCTTTATATGAGCCCTAGTTGAGATTATGTGGACTTAGTCGGCGCTTTCTTCGATTGTTCTGTACAATCTTACTTGTGGATTCGTGATGTAGCCTCTGCTAGGCGTGCTCTTCTTCTTGAAAATCCTGAGGCAGAGTGTTCTTTTCTTTCTCCTAGTTCGTGATCGACAAGCATTAATTTAGTGTTCATTCATTCCCAAGGGAAAGAAATTTATAAACTGGGATGACAGTTTTGTTTCTTGTCTGAAGAAAACTGTCAATCATGATTTTGGGATTAAATTGTGAAATTGTTTGTTTGTTTCTTCAATTCAAAGCAACCATATTCACCACAAGCCCCCTAATAATGCTGCTAACAATAACTTCTGGGACTGGCTTTATTGAGCTGTTAAAGTCATATATGATACTATCATAGACTAGTATCATATGCATGATACTAACTTGTGATATTATCCATTATAACCAGCCTGACACACCAGGCTAGTAACTTCGTTCGATAATTTCTCCCGGAACCGTCCACCTCGTCATGTGGCTTCAATAATTGAAGAAGCTTCTCGGAATGCAAAATAATTAGATAATCTATTCGCCACACGGCCACCGAGTTGTTCAAGACTTTCCAATAGAAAAAGGAAAAGGAGAGAACACGTTATCACCTCGGCTATCATCCATCACTTCACTTGTAACGACGCGAATCAGCGGAATCATGTCCATACAAATTTCTCTTTCGGTCTTGCATACTTTTTGGATTCTTGTAGGAGTATATAAGCATTCTTAAAATTTCTCGCGTTTGGAATTTTATGCGCATATCTTGTTCCCAGGTTTTTTGTCATAACAAAATACCGTCATCTCATTATGTTTTGATAAACAGCCAACTTAATGCAGGTAACATTTGAAAAGTAATGGTCAGTGGAGTCCATGAACAAAAGGCCAAGTAAAATGTATAGAATTGCGATAATCATCCTCTGAGCCCAGGCTCATCTGCACCCGCCCTAACGAAAAATATCAAAACAAATACTAGAATTTTTTTAAAAAAAATTCATTTTTTTCATAGTAGATAATTTGATGCGTGAGGTCCGCTCCAATTTTCAAATCATTTGGACATCTGATCCGATTTTTCTTTTTTGCCGAGAGCTGCTCAGATGTTCAAATGATTTCAAATTTGGAGCGAACCTCACACATCAAATTTTCTACCATGATTTTTTTTTTGAATTTTTTATGATTTTTTTGACCGGGTGCATATGAGTCTGGGCACCGAATCGCTGCATTCATAGAATTAACTCTCTTTAAGAAAAAATGATCAATGAAATCGGATGGTTAAGGTTTGTTCCAACATGTTAAAAGTACATCCACGCTACCAATTGCTATGAGATTTAACATTAGAATGTGACAAACACTAACAAGAACAACTCTAATGCGTTAAAATAGTATCAATCTAAGGATGAGAATGTGCCCTAATGGTAGAAGCGAGATTGCTCGTTCATACTCAACAGTCCTTGGCACTGGACGTTCCAAAAAGGGTACTATTGGATTGGGGGGATTAGAGAATAGGGAACGGGTACTATTGGATTGGGGGAATTAGAGAATAGGGAACGGGTACTATTGCATTGGGGGAATTAGAGAATAGACAGAGGTCTGTTGGCATTTCAGCCCTTCTTCTCCTTTCAGGGTCTATTCGAATGAGAATCCAGTACATCTTGGTCATGAATATCAGAATAGGACGAACGAGCCGGCCTCCACGGATATCTTTGCTTCAGAACAGAACCTTGTAATCAAACAGATTGTCCCAAAGGCCCTTAGGATTAACTCGGTGTGACATATTAAGTCGAAACAAGTGTATTTTGTCATATAATGAATTTAGATTGCTTTAGAATTGGTTAGATTCAAAGAGATGCCACTTAATCATTAACAAGTGCCAACATGTTTTCTGTTTGGATATAGGCATGTCAAAACTTATATTTGTGTGTTTCCTCGGTTAGGTTATCAGATTCTTTTTTAGTATTGATGCTTTTAACATTTCAAACAACACGATACGAAATGCTCAGCCTAGAGCTTACTGATTGTTGTGATCCTAGAATTAATATTGTGCTCCCATTATCTTGATTTTTTCTTCTTTGAAAAGGTGGCATCGTTGACTGGGGCTTTGCATCCCATTATTTAGATTAGGGAATATTAGGCGAAGATGGCATACGAGATTATGCAAACACAAACCTGAGAGTACAAATGACAAATCATCCACAAATAGAAAAACTCTAATAGAACTCCTTAAAAGGACTAACGTTTGCCACACGAAGAAAAAGTACTGTTCATTTGCTGGAGAATACGAATTCTATATCGTCATTCGTAAACGGAAGGTCTGTCTCGCCAAGGTGCTAGGCGGGCTTGGAGTCACGGATGGGAGGGCCCTTAGGGCATGTCCAGCGCTACATGCTGGACGGGTGCCCCAGCTACCACATCGGTGTAGTCAGTTCAACTCATGCAAAAGGTGCTGCTTGTAGAGGCGGACGTGCTCTTGCAGAGGAGCCCGGTTCCTCACTGACAAAAGTGGTGACCGAGCCAAGTTTTGCTCTCCATGATAGTGTGCTTTTTTTTGCTGGGAGGGATCAATGGAAGAAAAAAGAACTAGTGATGACGGACTAGAAAAGGGACCACTGCCACCATTGAGGGATTGTTGGTTCGGACAGTAGCTTCAAATAAAAATATTGTGTGAAATGCATGGGGCAGCACCATGGTGATGCCATCATTGTACATGCCCGTATAGGCTATAAAAAGGCATCTTCTGGCATGACAACTGGCAAGGTCAGGGTGCTTCGCCACCACTACACCTGACTCTTTGGCATTGGAACCCGGAAATATATGGCAATGCATTGCATAGACTCACTCGGTGACAAGATTAAACATACCTAAGGGCATCTCCAGCCGTTGGCCCCCCAGGGGGCGTCAAAAAACGCCGCCTGGGGGTGAGCCGGCGCAAAAAATGGCCCTGGGGGCGAGTCGGCCCCCAACCGTCGGTCCCCAGGGCCGTCCCTAGGCGCGTATTAAAAAAAGACGGGACGTTTGGCGAAGTTTGATAAAAACTAGTTAAATTTCGGCCAAACATGGCAAATTTCGTCTAAACATGGCAAATTTCGGCGAAATTCGCCATTTTCATGACATTAACCTAATCTAAAAAAGAAAGGTGCTGAAGTCGTCGCCGCCATCGTCGTCGTCGTTGGCCTTCTCCTCCTTGACGCGGGCGCCCCTGCTGGACCCGGCGTCGCCATGGCGGACTGGCGGCGGCGCGTCGTCGTCGTCGTCGTCGCTGTCGCGTAGGACGACGACCCCGTCTTCATCGCGGCCGCGTCGGCGCTCTTTGAAGCGGCGCAGGGCGACACGCTGGCGCTCCTTCACCTTCTCCCGGCGCGCCTTCTCCATCGCAATGGAGTCCTGGCGCGCCCATTCTAGGGCCGCGTCGTCGTCGTCGAACTCCGCCTTCACCGGCGCAAGCCCCGGCTCTGTCTTCACCGGCGCCAGCCCCGGCTCCGTCTTTGGCTTGACGAAGCGCGGAGGAGCCCACGAGGACGAGGCGCGCCGGCCGCCCTCGTTGATGACGATGCCGGCGCTGCGAGTGCGCCGGCCGAGCGGCGACTCCGCCGCGGGCTCGGCCTTGACGCCGAGCAGGGCCGGAGTGCCGGAGGAGTGCGAGGAGGATCGGGAGGAAGAAGAGGAGGAGGAGGAGCCGAACCTCCTTGGCGCCCATGGCCCGACGCGTCGGTGCTGCGCCGGGGGGTACGCCAACGGCGGGTCGTTGCCGCCCTTGAGGTACGTGAGCATGCCCTCGAGTGTGCGGCCGGGGACGCCCCACCAGAGGTGGCACCCCTCGCTGTTCTGCCGGCCGCCGACCACCGGCGCGCCGTTGGTGGACGCCAATCGCTGCTGCTGGCGGCGCTCGAAATACGCCGCCCAGGCCGCGTGGTTGTCGGCGGCGTACTGGGGGAGGGAGAGTTGGGCATCGGTGAGGGACGCGTGCACGATCTCGACCTCCTCGGCGAAGTACTTCGGCTTCACCACGGCTTCGGGCAACGGGGGAATGGGTACTCCCCCGGCGCTGAGCCTCCACCCCGATGGCCCGGCGCGCATGTCCGGCGGCGCCGGGATGTTCGCCTGGAACAGGAGCCAGGACTCCAGTTCGCGGAGCGAACGGCGGCCGAAGCCGTTGGCCGCCGCCTCGTCTCCGGGAAACGTTCTGCCATGGCAACGGCGGGGCGGGGCGGGCTCGGGAGAGGTAGAGGGAGGGGCCGGAGGGCGGCGCTCGAGAGAGGCAGGGAGAGGGAGGGGTTGGACGGCGGCGAGGGGGAACTGGTCTGGGCACAGGCGAGTGGAGGTCGCTGGCTTTTATAGCCGGGCCGCGCTCGTGTGTACGCGTGCGCGGGAAGGGAGGCGTCGGCGCGCCGCCCCGTGAAGCGCCGCCCGTGCGCGCCGCCCCGTGAAGCGCCGCCCGTGAGGAATCAATGGCAAGGCTGACCGGCGGCAGCCTTGCTATTGATTCCCCGCGGGAAACCGAGGCCGTTGGGGGAAGACGAGGCGCCGAGTCGCTGACGCGGCTGGCCCGCGTCTTTTTCGCGCCAAAACAGCTCGCCCCGGCGCCCCCGGGCGCCCCCCAGCGCGCCGGATTCGGGCTGGGTCCGCCGGCGCTGTTTTCGGCCCAAGCCGGCGAAAATCGGGCTCCTGGGGGCGCGACTGGGCCGTTTTTTCGGCGCCGGTGCGAAAAAAACGCCTGGGGAGGCCTTCCTGGGGCGCGGCTGGAGATGCCCTAAGTTCTGGAGTTCGTTGTCTTGGCCACCGTCATCGACTTCGTGGCTCTTAACCCCAGTTGGCGGAACACCATCACCTGGATTTGGAACTTTTGCGGACAATACTCCTCTTGCTCTGCCTACTTGGCACAATTCATCGGTGTCACCAAAAATTCTCAGTGGAGAAGATTTGGAGAGCCCATGTGGAACGGAAATGTAAACTCTTCTATTAGCTTGTCCTCCATGGTAAGATTCTCACGATGGACCGTTTGGCGCAACGGGGTTGAATACTTGACCCCATCTGCCACCTTTGCCTTACTGCGCTCCACCTATGTCAGGATTGCCTCTTCACGATCACGGCCCACCACCAAGTGCCTGCTTGGGTGGATAACGATGTCCCTTTGGAGTCTCCCTTCCCCTACCAACAATAGATGCTTGGTGGGATGGCACTTTGCATCATATAGATTGTAACCATAAGCGGAGGCGCATGAGACACCTTATATACATCATGTGGAATGCCTGGAAAAAGAGGAACCGATGAATCTTCAATGACACGAGTTCAATATACGTACATTGAGGTGGCGCACTTAGACTTTTGAGGATATCATACTTGCTATGATGGTTCTTGTGCTTAAATTGATTCAGTTCTCAGCCTAACGTGTCAAAGCTAACTTTACATACTATACTAGTTTTACCCTAAAAAAAGAAAATATATACAAATAAAAATGGAAGATTAAAATGGTACTCATAGTAGTGATATAAAACAGAGGAATTAATCAAGATGCAACTGTCACTCGCCTGCTGCAGTTCTCACGTGAAGACTGCAACACGAACATCCTGATTATCTGGAAAACTTGAGCCATAATTGCTAAAATCGCAGTAGTTGCATTTCATAAATTAAGGAACACAAGCGTGGTACTCCTGCTATTGCTGGCCACATGTTAAGGCAGGGGATGTTGTCATCGCTCATGTATGTATCAACGTGCAATATCAGTTTGATTGCACGTTTTGTATTGTATTCACTCCGTTTCAAAATAGATGACCCAACTTTATACTAACTTTGGACTAAAATTAGTATAAAGTTGAGTCATTTATTTTGGAACGGAGGGAGTAGGACGTATTCATGCAACAAAAGGTATCATGGATGTGGTCTTCTATGGATTTCCCAAGTCCCAACATATACTTGTAGTGCTTCCTTTGCCTGGCTTGTTCGTGCAACAAAAGGTATCATTGCTACTCCCTCCGTTTCAAAATAAATGACCCAACTTTATATTAAAGTTAGTACAAAGTTGAGTCATCTATTTTAAAACAAAGGGAGTAATTACGAGCCTCACGTTTAAAGCTCGACTGTCTCAACGTGATCAAAGCGTTTCTTCTTTCTTTACTTTCCCTTAAGGAAGAGAGGATTTCGTTGCTGATTACCCGAGATTTCTAGAACCTCGAGCACTCAAGTGATCGACATAACATGGAAACAAGGAGCGCCGAATAACAGTACCTAAAAGAGATCCATAGAGAAACAAAAACGAAAATGTTAATGTCCACACGTGTGGGCGTTAACCATCTTGACCACACGCCAGCATCATCGTTGGGTACTTTGTGCACGAATCTTGACACAATCCGGTCGTTTTTCTGCGCCACGTAGGACGAGGCGCGTGTGCAGTATGCGAGTCAGTTCGCCCGCACGTTGGTTGCCCTCCCGCGGTCAGCGGTTGCCACTCGGGGGCGTGCGGTGGAACTGCTATGCGCCCGCACGCCACGCGCCGACCGCGGTTGACGTCAAACACGTCGCACACCTCTGCCCCCTCTCCCTCACGTTTCCATTTACTCACAACCGCACCGCAGTTACTGGCACAACCCTCTCGCACTTCAAATCATTGGAGGAGAAGGCGAGGGGAGAAGGCGACGGCGGAGGCGGAAGAATCGACGATGTTCGCGGCCGTCGGTGGTGGTCGCCGGAACGGAGTGGCTTCGCCGGAGCGCCTGTGGGTTGAAGGTAATGCCCGCTACAACTCTCGCAATCCCTTCCTGCATTTTCCCTCCTTCCCTCCCTGTTCGATTTCTCGATCGAGATTCGTAGAGATACAGGCGATTCGGCGATGCGTCGGCGTTCCCGCCGGTGGCGAAGTCGTCTGCTAGCCGTTTTTGGTGGCACCGGGGAGTTTCGTCGCCGCCGCCGCGGCGGCCTCGTCGGTGTGGTTATGCCTGTCCGGAGGCACGCACTAGTCTTGCCTTTGGATTGGGCAGGTGTCTCCCGGTTTGTTTGATGCGCATTGGTTCGAATTGGTGTTTGCAATCAGTTCGGGGGAGAACTTTGAGGTTGAATTTGAACTCACTGTAGTTGCCATTGAACCCTAGATCTAGTTAGTTGGTTTTTGAAACTGTAGTATGAGGCAAACTTGGTAGTTTGATTAACTATCATGATTATATGGCAACTAACTTCATGAACAAGTGTGATAGTTGCCACAAACGTGTTTCCCATGCGACAACAAACTTACTGAAATGACTGTGATAGTTGCCACAAATAAGCTTCCCCATGCGGCAACTATTTTATTGAATGACTGTGATAGTTGCCACACACACGCTCTTGCATGTGGCAACTAATTTGGTGAATTACTGTGATAGTAGCCACAAACATTCTTTTTCCTTGTGGCAACTAATATTTTTGTGAATGATTTGTGATAGTTATCACACGGTGTGAATGGTAAAGTGTAGTAAATCGGTAGTCAATGCAGTTTCAGCAGCCAACTGCACTGGACGGCAACTAATGTGCACATCAAGTGTGCCTATTGCTACTTGGATAGTATATTCATGTGGCAAATGGAATGTGAACACACTGTCTATTGCCATAATGCAGATATGACAGTGTGGCAAATTGGCTGTATAATGTGGCAACCAATTTTGCATATCAATTGTGTCAGATGCCATACATACGCTTTACATGTGGCAAGTTTTTGGCTTACCACATCATGTCTGTTGCCATGTTACAGTCAGTACAATGTGGCAAATTCATTGTACTGTAGACACAATTTTTTCATTTTGCCACAATGACTTTGTGATATCTAAACACACTGTGGCAATTTTCAGGTTCTTGATTAGATGTGGGTTCATTGCTTTTTTTGTAGTATGTGTTTCATTTCAGCGCGACAACTTCACCCTAGCATATTTCTGCCGCTGAACAGGTGGCATTTGATTGGTGTATTTTTAGGACAGTGTGTGAGCTGCCACATCTTAGTTTTTGTGATGAGGAGGATTTTGTGACTTTCTATCGTACTATCTTGGGCTAACATGGCATCTTCAACATTTTTGTTTTCAAGTGCATTTACCATCTGTACACTTTTTTTTACTTGATAATGCAACCAACGCGCTTACTTGCCACGTTTATGTTTTCGACAATCATAGGAGGGGTGCATGTGTGTTCATGTTATATTTTTGCATTCACTAGTTGACATTTTCTGTTAGGTGGCAACTGCTTACCTCTTGCATTTTACATTTCCACCATGACAATTTGGTCTATTCCTATCTCAGCAGAATGGCTCGTGGCGATCATCAAATTGATGATGATGATTTCATGGATCCACCACAGCGTAATCGGGCAACTGGACGGAGAAAAGAGGGTGATGAGGTAACTGTCCACACATCCCCGCCCCTCCTCCTGCTTTATGTTACTGGTTGGAACCTCGAGCTTGCAGTCGTCTGTCATGAACTAAAATTTCATGACACTGTAAAACATGGCAACAACTGATCACTTCTTGTCTGTTTTTTGTAGAAGAAACGTATTCGCAACAGAGCCTCCCAAGAACGACTGACTGCGTTGACTGACAAATTCACCGACAATCAGAAGGGAACTGCTGCTGAGATGGGTATGCAGGCTCTGATGGATGTCCGGTGCACGAACCTTGTCAACCCTGTATGCGATTGGCTTGGTGAGATCTACCACCCCGCCTCCAGGGAATTCATGATTCCGGGACGTGGAAGACTACCGTTGAACGAGGAATCCGTGTTCTGTACTTTGGGTGTGCCTCGTGGACATATCAAAGTCCTGTACGAGGTCAATAATGAGATAGAGGAAGCGATGTTCCCCCATTTGTTTCCTGGATTGGAATCCATGCCGAACACGTCTGCACTGGCAGATTCGCTGCAGACCATGACGACGCATGGAGATGTTTTCAAGATGAAGCTACTCATGTACCTCATCTCAGCTGTTTTCGCGCCGACCACTTCTCTTCGCCCAAGCAACAAATGCTTCCCCATCCTGGTGAATGATCCATCTTTACTACTTTATTTTCCTTCAATCTTTTTTGGCTCCGATGTCATGTGTAAAGCTAGTGACTGCCAGTGTTTTCGATGTTTTTTTTCATTTGATTTCTGATGTGGTAACCTTTTTGCCCTGAAATTTTGTGTGGTGCAGGCGGATCTGAAAAATGTGAAGAACATGAATTGGTGTAAGTTTATTTCTGACTTCCTGCACGATGCATTCTCAAGCAAGATGTACCAAAAGGGTTGTCGACTGCATTTATTGGTATTTTTTTACCAGTTCTTTTTGTGAACACTATTTTTTCACACACTTTTATTCATGCATGGCAACCTGATCATAACAAGATGGCAACTGCCATAATAACAATATGGTAACTGTCATAATGACAATATGGCAACTTCCATCATATTAGTATGGCAACTGCTACCACATTATGATGGCAACTGCCATCTTAGCAATATGGCAATTGCCATCACACTATGATGGCAACTAGCACATACAGAAGGCAACTTCTTCTTTTTATTCCATTCTTTTCATGCACATCAACTTGATTATTATGGGAACATAGATTATCCTGTTTTTTTTACTACAAAAGTACCCATGATGGCAACTGATATTTCTTTCTTTGTAAATTTGTTTTAAATCATCTCATGTATGTCGACTGTCTTGATCTGTCCACCGTGGATTTCACTGGGATAGGAGGCCCGCCGCCTACGCACAAGTTTGCTGTTTCTGCATGGACTATCAATGTTGTCAAGGCTGTACTTGCCGCGGACAGGGTAACTGATATCAAATATGGAAAACTGCAGGTTAGTTTTGGTTTCTCTCTCCACACGGCATGTTTACAAATTTGACATGAGGCAACTGTCCGTGGTTCATAAGGGATGACTACCTTTTGTTATCCATGGCTGTCTGCGTATTGTATCCATATTTCACTCCACATGGGAACTCTTTCATTCGTGCTGAAACTTACCTTCTATCTCTTACATCCTTGCTATTTTTTTTGTTTTTTCTAGCTGATGGCCAAGCATGCTATAGACTATAGCGTGTTTGGGGGGCCTCAAAACTTTGAAAAGTGGATGGACGTGCACTCAGCTTCGTCTTGCCCTACTGAGGTAATCAAAATATCTACATCTATGGTTTGTCGTGGATTATTTGTTGATGTCGCGCAAGTGACTGCAATATGGGTGGTTGTTGATGCTTCTTGTTTCGTGCACAGACGAGGGCACCTGTTGAGCATCTAATTGGGCAGTTTGCATCCGGAATGACCGGCTTGCTCGGGAAGTTGGTCGAGGGGTGGACGTCCCTCAGTGGCTCTGACAGCGACGCGGTTGCGAGGCAGTTCACTTCATTTATCCCAGAACATACACATCGACCAACCGGTTGCTGTGGCCGGTATGACTACAACAGTTCCCAAGAGCCAGGTGACACACAAGATGATCTAGATGGAGACGCTGGCCTCAGCAAGGATGACGACGATGACATGGAGAATGTGCAACAGGACACCGATGACGATGAACATGCTGAAGTTCGCGTAGGTGGTAACAAGGGCAAGGATGCAACAGATGTCCCCCCACCAGAGAAAGTCAAAGAACATACGGCTGCAAGAGGCGAGGGGGTGTTGCCATCAAGGAGGGGGAGGGCTCCAGAGGATGTTGGGCAGGGTTCTCCTGGCAAGAGGTCTAGGACCGATCCCGTAGCTGTCAGGAGGAGGTTCGACTTTAATTTTAATTTTTTGCTTTGTCTATTTTTTTGGAATAGACTCATCCCTTTCCTGCACTTGCTTTTTGTCAAGCGCAGCAATGAGTTTGTTGTCTGACAATTGCCACCTTTTTTTTCTCCCCATCTCATACGTGCAGCGAGCCGACCGCTGGTGAACGAGCAGTTACGAAGAAACAGGCGCCAACGCCAACCCATGTTTCTGCTCGGTTGAACAAAGGTGCCCCCATTGCCAGTGACACCCCTTCCACCAGGTCTTCTCCTCGTACGACGACGACCAACACCGGGGATCCTGTCGTGTTGCCAGACCTGAGGAAGTCAGTCAAGAAGTAGGTTTCTCCATGTGCTTTCATTGACATAGTGCTATTTTCTTCTTGATTTTCCAATGCAACTGTGCAGCTTGTCACATGGTCTTCTGTCATCGTCCCCCACATAGCAACTGATGTTTTTCCAAATGATTTCTTCCTTCATTTTCAAGTGTATGGCAACTCCTATTGGTTTTTACATGGCAACTGGCATCTAGGCCAAATGGCAACTCTTACTGTACCTAATGGCAATTGCCATATTTATCGTTGGCTTGTGTGCTCATCCCACAGTGCTCAGTCATTTTTATCATTCTTCAAGTTGGCTAATATGGCAACTGCTGATGGATTTTGTATGGCAACTGCCAACTATGTCACATGGCAACTCATGTTCCCCTTACATGGCAACTACCAGCTTTTCCACTTGGTTTTCATTTTTAAGATTTCTATCATGGCAAATATATTTTGTTCATTTTTAATACCTTTTTCATGTGCTTTCTTTTTTTGCAGGGTGAAGAAGACTACTATGCGCGGGTCCAAGCATATCATTAAGGACCCACTCGAACGCCTGCATTCAAAGTTGTCAACAGGGGCAACTCAGATGTTCACGAGGCGCCAGGCTACAATACTGCTGTTGCACCATCAACTGTTCCCACTAACTCTAATGCAAGTGGCCGACCATCTCCGCCGGCTGCAGATGTGCAGGCCAGAACAACAGGCATCCGTACATCGGGGAGTGACGAGTCGGTATCTGCCAGGACAGCTGAAATATTGCCAACTCTTCTCGCAATGAAGGATGCTGCTGTGAGCCATGCCACCCCATCAGCAAGCGTTGAAGTGGACGCTCCCGAGACCAACCTAAGCAAGGAAGATTCTCGCTCATCTGACACTGATTCCAAGCGTGTGTGTGGTGACACTCCTGTGTCCACGACAGAAGCGGCTGAGGCGGCAGTTCACAATGATATGCCATCTATAGGTGAGAGTCTTGGCACAACAGCTCCAGCTCCTGTCGGTGCAGATACTGCTAAGGCGACCGTTTCGCGTGCTGGTCTTCCACCTAGGCGTCGTAGCCCCCGCAAGCAATCAACAGCCATACCCAACACACCGGCTGTAGCTAGGAGCAGCAGAGACGAGTCTGGTTATGTCCTTGCGTCCACACTGTTCCCCCCACCTGCCACAAGCAATGCGACGGAGAAACCGGAAGACCGGAGCACAACTGATGCAGGTGTCAAGCCGGGCATGAGTGACGCAGGTGAACGTCTGGAGCAGAGTGCGCCTTTACCTGCAGTGGAAATCCCCAGTTTAAATCTGCGCACTTCCAAGCTCCCAGTCAATGTGGGTGTCCCATACAGCCCAAACAAGAAGATTGTCAAGAAAGCTGCGGCTGATACCGCTGACAAGACGCCCCGCCCTACAAATAAGCCCGATCATTCTGTAGCGGCCGATTCAGATATGTTTGTTGATCTTTCACCTTTGGATTCTGCCGCGCAAGTTGTTCGTGGTCCGGCAAGTAGGCATGAGATGCACCCAATGGCCTTCACCCCACCGAGCTTCAGTCTTGACATCAGTCAAGATGAACCAGTGGTGCCAGATCCTATGCCAGTTGCATTTGCTTTCCCGGGAGGCATGCCCGCAATGATGGCGCAGCCAATGGTCGAGGGCAGGAAGGCTGTCAAGTTTGCAGAGCCGATAGTTCAAGGTACATTTATCATGTGCTTATATCATTTTCTTGTATACATCTTTGTAGTTTGACTTTTGTCGCAATCGTATTTTCTTGGGGGGGTCCTCACTCATGATGGGCAACTGATATGTGATGACATGGCAACTGGATTTGATGCACCATGTCACCTACATTATTTTTGCTGCCATGCTGCATTTCACATTTTTTTTGAGCAACCACATGGCAACTGAAGTTGATTCAACATGGCAACTGTAGTTGCTGTCACATGGCAAATACAGTGCATTACACATGGCAACTGAAGTTGCTGCACTATGCCATCTGTACTTTTTTTTGTTTCCATGCTGCATTTTCTCCACTCGGCAAGCACATGTCTAGTTTAGTTAGCACAACATGGCAACTGTAGTTGCTGCGACATGTCAACTACAGTCAAACCAGATGGCAACTTCAGTGCAACTACATGGCAACTGCAGTTGCCACACCATGGCCACTAGATGCACCACACATGGCAACTCCCCATTTTTTTGTTCATACATCTCACATAATGCACCCTATCTTCTCACAATGCATCTGTTTTTGATTTCTACGCATCCTAATCCACTTTTTTGATCCTTGCAGCCACCCCTAAGGAGATTTCACCATCACTTGATGAAGCTTACCGCAGGATCAAGGAGGCAGCATTGCATAGGAGGACCTCACGAGGGCAAGGCCAATCAAGTTCCAACGTGCCTGCAGATACGGTATCTGAGAATACCATCAGGAGTGCCACCCCTGGTTCTGCGAGGCAGGAAAGGGTAGTTCACCCACCTCCCGCGGAAGACTACGAGCCCGAATTCAGGGCCACTAAGGAACAGACCCAGCTGTACGATATTGTCAAGTGTTTTGGAAATGCGAGGTCCAGCAGCAAGCACATGAAGGAGCTGAAAGCGTAAATGACCACACCCCCATAATCTCTCATTTTGCTTTGTTCCTTTTTTTATCTTCTTTTTTTGTACTTTCTATACATGATCCGCTTAGTTTACCTTCTTTCATTTTTTTACTTAGTAGGCATGATTCTTTCATGTTATATCATTTTCATACAGCTCATGTTTGGACAGAATCAAGGTCATTCAATGCGAAGCGACGTACGTCGACCAGGGTGATCTTGCCGAGTCCGTGAGGCCAAACGGTAAAATGTCAACGAACGTAGTTGCATGCGGGATTGACTACATCAACAATCATATGGATGTGTGTGCCGGCAAAACAATCATGCATTACAGTGTGACCTGCAAAATATGGGATGGGACTTTCACCACAGAATCCTGAGGAAGAATTTTGCACAACACGGTGAATTCAAGCTCACAATGAAGAAATATGTGAGTATTCCTTCCCTGTTTGCACTTTTTTTTCACATGGTATGGTTTTTTGCCATCTTCTGCACTCTGTTCATGTGGCAGATGTTTCATGTGGCAATAGCTGCCGTGCAAACTGACGTTTTGATTTCTTGCATCTCGTACAAACAGTGTGGCAACTTCATAGAAAAATACACGACAAAATTTGTTCATACATGGATGTCAACTTTCTTTCAACTACCCCCACCCATAACCAAATAGTCTACATGATTCTACTTTTTTTTGTCCCTCTGCCGTTCTTCATGTGAACTTTGCTTCTCATTTCCCTCACTTTTAAATGCAGGTCATGTTTCCCATGTTTCAGGAGCTTGCACCACATGACCAGCACGACAAGTGTGGTCACCACTATGCGATCTGTCTTGACCTGAAGAACCAACGCTTTGTGGTGCTTGATTCAATGCGTTCGGCAGCTGATGCAGACCTTACTACGCATGCTGAATTCTTCATCAACAACCTCAAAGAGACATGGAACCGTCACTACGAACACTCAAAGGTCCAGATCATACATTTCCCGGTTGAGTACGTGGCGACTACGAAGCAAGGGAACACGTAATTTCCTACCCCCATCCTCCATGTGCCATTTACATCAATCCAACCCCTCTTTTTGTTGTTACATCTGAATTGAAGTCTATCACTGCTATGCCTGTCCTTTTTTGCGAGTTCACCTGACTCTTTTTATTGTGCAGGACGGACTGTGGCTTTCACATGTTGGAATACTTTGCAAAGTGGGAAGGTAGACTTGTCCCCGCTGTCACAGCTGCAATAGTCGTTGAGCTCCGAAAAATCTACACGTGGAACTGGTTGACGAATGAAGATTTCAACAAGCGGTCTGGAGCACGCGAGTTTGTGGAGGAAGTTGTCAAGAAAGTCATCAAGAGGTACAAGTGATCACGCGGCGATACACACCGGATGCATACCTTACATTCTGTTGCCGAGGAATGTAAGGTACTATCTCTTTTGTTCTCGTCAAAAACTATGTTCGTGTGCTATGTTATGACTGCAACCCCGCGTAGGCTACTATGTAGTGGTGGTGTGTGAGCGACATTTGAATAGTTTCTGTAATATATGTGTGGATGTGAACCTACTTAGGCGTGACAGCAGATATGTTTTTTATGTTTATCATTGTTACTATGGTTTCATCATTTGTATCACCCGTTTGCTGTTTCGAATGCGTCACGATGTTTTAAAACATGGCAAATGTAGTTCATCAGACATGGTTAGCGAAAGTCATCGTCGTTGTTCATTTGGACGTTTTGCTTCTTCTATTTCATCACTAACTTCACCGGCTAGCATGGTAGGTTGATCATGTAGCCACAACCTTTGCTGCGGTTTATGCACGTTACGCTTTTTCCAACTTGTTTCCCATATATTGCACACAACACAATATGTGTCAGTAAACCGCGTCGATTTTGTCATGTAAATATATGCGATATAGAGTCATTACAAATACTATGGCATATTTTCAGTACAGCTAACATGGCAGATCCAGTACAAACAACACGTCAGATCCAGCATAATTAACATGGCAGATCCAGCATAACTAACATGGCAAATCCAGTACAACTAACATGGCAGATCCAGTGCAACTAGCATTGCATATTTTTCAGTATAAAATAGTATGGCATATTTTTAGTACAAAATAGCATGTCATATTTTTAGTATAAAATAGCATGGCAGATTAACTACACATAACATGACAGATTAAGTACCCATAACATGGCAGATTAAGTACCAACAACATGGCAACTACATTTACCCATTCAATGCATTCTCCTTCAACTTCTGAAGCCCCTCTAGAGTCATTATCCCAAATCAAAAAAAGTTCACAACATATAGGGTACAAAACAAAATGTCCACAAGGACCATGTCACAGTGCCCCAACTTTTGCTTACGAATTGCCTGTCCCTTTCTTCGTTTTCTTGTGTTTTGCTTGAATCTCCAATCCCGATTTGTACCTTATCTCTCTTGGACGACCCTTTGTGATGGAACGGGGTGGGTTCCTGACCTGGGTTTGTGTGCTTGCTGTTCTAGATCTTATCTCAGAGTTTTCAGATGATGGCCCCGTGGATGAAGGCACACTTGATGTGCGGGGGAACCGGTGTAAGGCTTCCTCAGCTTTCCTCTTCTTGATCTCATCAAGCTCTCTTTTCAGGGCCTTCTTGTGTTTTTCTGCGACTCTCGCTGTCTCATCACTCTTGCATGCTTCATCAATTAGCTCAGCATAGTTCTTTGTCAGCACAACGTGCCTCACGGCTTCCATGGTTGCCTCAGGTCTCTCGTCATGCACAGCTAGAACTGTGTTTGTTGTCTGCGGCGCAAACGTGTCGTCAGCGTCCCAAGTCCATCGCCGCCTTATGAAATGGCGGGGCATGCGTGTCACAGCGTTCATGTCCATTACTTTCAGTATGTGACAGCACACAATGCCGTCCTGTTCAAACTTGCACCATTGGCAGTAGTATTCGCCTTGTTCGATCGAGGCTTTCACGAAGTAGTTCCTTCCTTTGTCTGGGTCTTCAGGTTCTGAATCCGACATGCCCAAAATAGAACACACCTTGAACGTATGTTCGTCCACCTGGAAAGCCGTGAACATGCTGGCACGCTTTATTTCTTCCCGGAATCTGCAAGTTTTGTGTGTTTTCTGTTAAACTATCGTGTGATCTTTTTTTGTAGCATCTTATGTTGTCATGGAAATAGAAATAGATTTTTGTTTGAACATGGCAAACATAGTATACTGAACATGGCAAACATAGTACACTGAACATGGCAAACATAATACACTGAACATGGCAACTGCAGTAAACTATACAAGGCAACTGTATTGCATTTTCAACTGACCATTGTCATTTCCACACCAACACTCCTCACTGGAAGCCCTTTGCATAAAATATGGCAACTGAATTTTTATTGAACATGACATCTACAGTTGAGTAAACATGGCAACTGCATTTTTCAACAAACATGGAAGTTTTGCATTTTTTAGTAAACATGGCAACTGCATTTCATCAAATGTGTCTAGAATATAACGTTTTTCAGTTGACATTGGCATTTGCATACCAACATGCCCCAATGGCAGTACAGTGCATTAAACATGGCAACTGCACTTCATTGAACACGACAAACAAAATTTTCATTAAACATGGCAACTGCAGTTGAGTAAGCATGGCAAACAGTATTTCATTACACATGGCAATTGCATATCATGGCAACTGCATTGCACCCTATAAAGCACCTACTGCCTTAGTGCTTTTTGTGCAAATAAGACTATAACGCAACTGACTTACTTGTTAAAGATCTTGTTTGTGTATATCTTGCTCATTTGCCTCTCCATCAGTAAATACGTTAGCAATTTCGGCTGCTTTAGTGCGGTGGTAGCTTCTTGCTACAGCTCAGATCCCAGAATTTTTTGTTGCAAAGCTGTGTACTGCTTGGCAAACTGTAGCAATGAGTTGCCAGGGCTCACGTACCGCTTCAAAACAGCATTGAACCCCTCGCTGTGCTGTGTAGTCCGCAGAAAGGGAAAGAAGCACTACATGAAGTAGGCTGGCACCCAGTACATTCGCTTCTCCCACAGGTTAGCAAGCGTCTCGTTGTCTTGGACTTGATATGTTTCAATCATGGCCATCCAGCTCCTTTCAAACTCCTCCACCGTCAAGCTATGGTCCACGCACAGCTCGAGCACCTTGTGGAGCTCTGGACGGTCAGCAAAGAACGGTCCTAGCGTCTCTTCAGCCTTATTTATAATGTGCCACCTGCAGTGCCTGTGCACTACCAATGGAAATACCTCCTCTATGCCTGCACGCATGCTGAAATCCTAGTCTGTTATTATGTTCATCGGAGCAAGTCCATCCATGCACTCCAAGAAGGTCTTGAACAGCCAAACGTACCCACCCGTGTCTTCATTCTGAACGAGCCCGCAGCCGAACTGCAACGACTGATTGTGGTTATTTATTCCTATGAACGGAGCGCATGACATATTGTACATATTAGTCAGATACGTCGTGTCGAATGAAATGCAATCTCGGAAATGTTTGTAGGCTCTCCTTGCAGCACCATCCACCCAATACATGTTCCTGACACAGTCCTCATCGTCCAATCTTATCCTGTAGAAGAAATCTGGATCTTCCTTCGCTTTCTTATCGAAGTAGGCCATTGTGGCCTCTATGTCAGCAAGCTTGCTCTCTCTATGGTACTTGGCATGTAGGTTTGTGATGTCAGCTGGTATGTACGGCATGCTACTCAGTTTCCCCTTTTTTTGTGGATGAGTGATAGTATCTGGACCACTCTTAATGGACCAACGTTACAATCATGTAGCAGCTTTACGAATTGCCTTTCGACTGGGGTGAACCCTCTGTGGGCGGTCAGAAATTTGACTAGATTGAACTTCTTTATGAGTTTGTGGTTGTGCTCGTCAAAATACTCAGTGACCACATATTGTGTTCCATCTACATTTAGCTTACACCGGACAGGACAACCCGTCTTGAGAATGATCCCTCTCTTTCGTTCCGGAATGATAGGCGCAACACCTTTCCCTTTCTTGTTCCTTCGTGCCTTGTGGCACCTCATCTCACCTCTGCTGTACTCATTAGTTTTCTTAATTTTTCTATGGTATTCGGTGTTGACGGCAAACCCATGGAACTTTGCATATGTCTGGTAGAATTCCTTTGCTTCTGCAAACGATTCAAATCTTTGCCCAACGTACGGTGGTTGAGGTACCATGATATCTGGTTGCCCATCATCTTCATCCCCTTGTGCCTCGTCGTCAGTTTCATCATTCACTTCAATATCGGCAGCAGTTTCATCGATTTGAGTGTTGCCTGTGCTTGCGTTCAAAGGGGTGGCTGTGGGAATTGCTGGAATGATTGCCATTTCTAACACTGACTCGGCATTATTTGCGGCATGATTGTCTGCTGGCTGGGGGAACGCGTCTTCTGTGCGCTCACAGCTTCCCGCAGTAGATGTGCCCGCGCCGCTGTTCACTGTAGTTGTAGGCCCTGTAATGGAAAAAACAGGTACGAGAGTAAGATTTTTTTGTTTGAATAACATGTTTATCGCAACGGATGACATTAACGTCGAGTGATTTGGCATTACATCATTCGAATAGCAAGATGTCAGTTTGTGCGTGGACATGTGTGGCAAATGTAGCTGTCCAGTCATGGCAGGTACAGTTCAACAAACATGGCAACCACTGTTTGCCAATGCACGACAACAAGCTCCTTTTTTTAGTACGAAAACTTGGGTTCTATATGCATGGCAGCTGCAGTCCTGCATTCATGGCAAACACTGCTACCAACAAATGGCAACCACTGTGTTCTAGCCACAAAACTACTGCATTATAAGATTGATCTCACTAGGCGAAATGTGTTCAACCATTAGTGATGCATACATGCTTTTAGCAGTTGGCAATTTTTCAAAGACAATACATGACTCATTTGCACGCAACCACTTTTCAGTGTTTTATGCTTCGTTCTTGTCCACCATCACTGCTTCAATTCTTTTTTTTTCGGCACATGCTTTTTTTTGCCACCAAAACAAATGTAGTGCTGTTTTGTGGTTTAGTTTTTTTCCTTACCTTGTTGTGCTGCATGTGACCATCTTGTGTGGTCTGTGACACCAAAATGACGTGCTCCACCTGCAATTTGTGAATCTTGCCACGAGACGTTTGCCCGGTTACCACCACCGTAATAACCTGTAAGCATAGTAGTGGTTGGTCAATTTATGGCAAATGTAGTTTGTGCTAGCACAGAAACTGTAGTTGCCCGTGATGTGGCAACTGCAGTTTTCCTGGCATGGCAACTGTAGTTGCACTGGTATGGCAACTACAGTTGTTCCTCCATGGCAACTGCAGTTGTCATGGCATAGCAACTGCAGTTACACTGGCATGGCAACTGCAGTTCTTCCTCCATGGCAACTGCAGTTGTCCAAGGATGACAACTGTAGTTATTTAACCATGGCAATTGTGGATGTCCAGTCATGGCAAGTGCAATTGTCAACCATGCTCCTTCTGCTAATTGAGCATCCGCAACTTCACTTTTTTATGGACTCACCTGTGTATGACGTCGATGGCAGGTACATGGGTGCTGCCTGATGCCACGTGCTGCACGAAGGCTCTGCATTTTTCACCCGTGATAACTCGTGAGTCCTTTTGCCATTTTTTTGCATGTTCATTTTTTCATGTCCACACCAGTATGTGCTCTTTTTCGTATGCATTACCTTGATTAGCCATATTAGCTAGTTGAAGTTGGCTGCCCGCACATTTGTCAGTGTTAGCGCCTTGTGACTGAACTTGCCACGGGGCCCCCCTGAGAGTGTTTTGGTCATAAGAACCTGCGAAAAAAGACAGTGCATGACATAAGTAGAATGTCATCTTCATCGTTACGAAGATGGCAACTGTTCTCTTCTTTTTGTTATCACGCATCATACCAATGCCTGCATACTGTTCTAGTAGTGGCAGCAACGGCCCTGCAAAGATGAGTTGACTGTACTCTGATGCATCCCAAGGGGGCGTTTCTGACCTTTGAGAACCCCAAGTATCATCGCCATCTTCGTGATTCATTATTTTCATGTCTCGCTTCTTTCCAATATGTTCTCAATCACTACATGATCAAGAACGCATCAACAATCCACAAGAATTGTATTCTTCTGCTGCTTGCACATAGAAGATAGGGATGGCAAGCAACAGGTCAACTAGGTGGCAGCTACTGACAACGAAAGGTGGCAACTGTCGTTGTACACAAGTGGCAATTAATTTTTCCCACCCCCTTTATTCCAAAATTGTCCTTCCTCTCCTTTTTTTAGGGATTCCTACTCATCCATTTGCCTACCCAACTACTTACGTCAATCAAACTAGGAACTTAAGTTAATCTCAACACGTAGATCACAAAACTACTGGATCTCAGAACTACTGGTATTGCCACCCCCCTATAGCATGGATCCAGTACAAGATCGGGGAGATTTTCAGCCTGAAGGATGAGAAGGATGAGATCGGGAGATTTTCACCTGATTTTAGTTGATCGTCTCTGAAGGGCTGGGTTGGAGTGGGGGGCTGGGGGTGGGGAGGGTTGGGGTGTGGTTTGCGGTGGGTATGCCCTACGGATCTGCTCTGGTTGCCATGGCAACCAGAGAAGGCCGGCGACGGAGGTAGGGGTTCGAGAGGTGGGGGACGATGGCGGCAGTCGAGAGAGGCGATCGAGCGGAGGACGGGAACGGCTGGGTCGTGCGGGCAGCGGGTCGTGTGGTCCGGACGGGGCAGTGCGGGCGTGGTTGCCACACACCGGACATGCGGGCTATGCAATTGCGCGCCCGGACGCGGTCGTGCGGACGGGTTCCTGTTCACGCCACACGAGGCGTGTGGACGGGTTCGTATCCATGCAACACGTGTGGCAGTTATCGCAACCCAACAAAAATTACTCTCGTAGACATTCACGGTAGGAACAGGGGAATCAATCTTAGAGGTTATTGTCATTCGATAGCTGCAGCTTTCACGTTAAGACTTCAGACTGTAACATGAATAGCACGGTGGTTTTGAACGAGTTAACCAGAATTATTAAAGTTGAAAGCTACTACTCCCTCTTGTCCCATAATGTAGGACGTTTTTTAACACTACACTAGTGTCAAAGAACGTCTTACATTATGAAACGGAGGGAGTACATTTTTACAAATTACACAAGCTTAAACTTAGAGCTCACTCCTTCGCCTCCTCTGTTGGTCTTCCTTGATTCCCTCCCATTGTTGTCACTCCTCTCCTCGCTCTTGTCAACGCCGGGAACTCAACCAGAGAAAAAACCTACGGTGTCAAACTCCCACTGGTCGTCATATATTACATCCGTGTATGTCGTATTATCGACAAGTCTGGAAGATTCATCATATCAGCTCACACTACATAAACATACCTTGCAAGTTTGACTGCACGCTATGCAAGACTTATTAGTACACAAAAGCATGGGCAACCATATGTGGCAGAAACCACCCGAAGGAATACTGAAGTTATACATGGATGGAAGCTTCCACAGCTAAGAATCCCTGGGCGGATGGGGCTATGTTATTCGTGAGAGTGAAGCATGCATGCATGGTCTCCAGCAAGCTCAAGCCATGGGTATCAGCCATATTATGGTGGAAACAGATGCAATGCTCCTCGTCCAAGCCCTCAAGTCAGCTAGCTCGACTCATCGCAGAACGGAGTTCTTTTCTGTGAGATCAAGTCTTTTACATCGTTAAACTTTACTCCCTCCATCCCATAATGCAAGACGTTTTTGTAAGTTCATTTACTATTGATTTCTGCTCTCGGTCATGTAATAAGGTAGCAGACGCTCTTGCGCTGTTCGGGTCAAAGACGGAGCAGACACCCCAAGCCGTTTGGCCGGGCGTTGTACCTACTTTTTCCGTGTGTTTCGTTGCTAGCGATTCTGCTATGCACGTTCAGTGATGGAATGAAGTGTTCCAGGCGTTTAGTGTCAGCCGTCTCAACATGGTCAAACATTATTTTTCTTCAACAAAGAGAGAACTCCACTGATTAATCAAAGTTTTTAGAGTGTCAAGCTCTACGTACAGTGAGTAATACAAAAAGGAGAAGAAGAGCACCAAACAACAATATATGGATCCTGCATTGCCTGTCGCGGGAGCTGGGGTGGTTCATCATTTTGTTCTCTCCTTGTGACATTAATCCTCCAACTAGGCAGGGCCGTATATGAGAAAACAGGGCCCGGTGCGAAATCTAAAAATAGGCCCTCGATATCCTCATTGGTAGTGTCATTCACATGAACCTCATTAGTACTAGTATTTGCGCTTCCATTTTCAGAAGAAATATTTGGTTATTTTGCTCATACTTACCA
The DNA here is from genome assembly GCF_018294505.1 of Triticum aestivum. Lineage (NCBI taxonomy): Eukaryota > Viridiplantae > Streptophyta > Magnoliopsida > Poales > Poaceae > Triticum > Triticum aestivum. Next base: position 30,538,301 of record NC_057804.1, on the reverse strand, counting down.
AAGGCGCCTTTTATGAAGAAATATTTGAACCTCATTAGTCCTTGAATCCTTCTTTTTTGTATATTTTTTATATCAGGAGTTCATGACTGTGCTAGAAAAACAATAAAGAAAAAAGAACTAAGGAACCAATATCATGTAGTAAAAACATACCATTATGAGCCAATATCATGTAGTAAAGGAACTAAGGAACCGAAGAAACATACCATTACCAAAGATTTGCATAGTAGCACTACGCTCTAAGCTTCTTGCGCACAATCTTGCCCTTATGATGTTGGTCTTCTCGTAAATGAAGTGATGCCATGGTTGTAGATGTACATGATGAGTAGTGGCGGAGCTACTCTTGAAAGCATGGGCGGGCCAGTCTGAAGAGAAGCCCAATATTTGTGATAATTATGACCCACATTTACCCTTAGCCCAGCCTGTGGCCATGGCCCTTTTTTCTACAACGTAGCTCCGCCAGTGATGATGAGGGCGACATATGTCCCACTTGTTTTTATTTATGAGGTATGTACATATGGACCCCCGGGGAAATATCTGGCCCACCGGTGCATTTGGTGCTACCGATGCACCCGATTGAGATTAGTCATTCTATGAATGTTGAAAGTATCTGAAAATAACAGATAAATATGTTGTAGATCCAACAAAAACCCGTCATACTACAAAATTTCGTATCCAAATTTGTAACATAGTATGAGAATTAAAAATGACAAATTCATTGATGATAAAGAAAATGGGCTCAATTCAAGGCCTAGTTTGCATTAGATACTATTCACACCGTGATTTGTTATTTTTGTTTTTCAGTGTACACTTTTTATTTGGATTTGAAATTTCATATCATGATAGATATGTACCATACTTACATCTTCACAAAATGTCATAATTTTTCAACACTTAAAGTGCATTTACGGAGACTAGGTGCACCGGTAGCACCAAATGTCCTGGTGCACCAGATACGTTTCCATGAACCCCCCACATTTAGACTACTATTTAATGGCATTAAAGTAAACAAAATATGTTGCATTTAATATATTTTTGGAGGGAAGATGACATTTTATATAAAAGTTGGGATTTATCAGTCACTCTCCTACTGAATACGGATAATTAAAAATTTGGTCTATGTTGTTAAAAATATCCAAATTACATTTTGTATTCAACCTATTAACATCAAATATGAATATTAAAAAAGTGTACACCATGAATAACCTTTGTGTTGTTGTGTATGATTTTTTATTCCATGTACAATGTATCATTTTTAGAACATGTCAAATTAGAAACATCTGTTGCATGATTAAATAAATTGATTTTATTTAAAATTCTCTAAAAATGACAGCCATAGTATCAAATATCCAAATAACAAGAATGTTTTAACTTTGAAAAAAAATGAAACAATTAATCTATACTTGTGAATATTTTGAAATACTATAACCATTTGATCTTTAACAGGTACTAATTCTTTAATGCACCCTCGCTACCGTGCACCAAATCCGCCTTCAATTCTTCTCATATCCTACTGTATGAACCTTGTATATAAGCGTTTGACTATGCAAGGTAAGTAATAAAAGTAGCAATAGGAAGCCATACTGATCAAGTGATCATGATGGAGGAGCTATAATACGATGTTCATATATACTTCTTGTTGAGTCTCTTGAGCTTTTCTTGTCGTTTGGTTTAGTTTAGAGAAAGTGAAAGAGGAATTATGAAGACACCATGTGTCCGACATAAATGTGTGCATATATAAGAAGACGATGTATGAGGTTGTGAGGCATCTGGAATGGAAAGTAGAAAGAGAAGATGAACTAACCTGGAAGTGCACCATAATTAGAAGCAAATAGCTCAAGAGCTTCATGCATCAACACCTAAAGCAGGGCTACGCAGGTAGCAGAAACGACTTGAACTAACGTGGAAGTGCAAAGCAATTAGTTCCAACCCTTTCCCAACTTCCCGAGATGGATCAGCAGACAACTGGTCGTGATCGAGTGAACTTCCCTGCAAATGTTTTTTACAGTTTTTTTCTAGTGCTTGCGGCTTTGATGTGAGGGTTCACAACTCACAAGATTGCTCCCCATGATGTGTGTTTGCGCTTGTTTCTCCAACGAAAGCCTCAAGTTATTATGCTAACGAGAATTTGCTACGGCTGCTAATGGGCCTTTCTAGATCCAGCGCGACCTCGACGGGAGGAAGAGGTAATCTATAGGAAATTATGCATCATTGAGGATGCTCGCAACAGTTTAGCGGCGAGTAATAGATGTTGGATGGTGGTCCGGATTCAGTAAGCTGGTTGAGTCCGCGCGCACGCACCTACCGGTTCATATGACTTTGGGTCCGAATCAGCCAAATCGACGAGGTAGATCATTCAGTTAGGGTGTGATGATGGATCAAAGTGAAATTGGACTCATAGTGTTGTTGTTATGTATATGCGCGCCTACGAGTGATGGAGTTGGCTGGAGGGATGATACAGATGTTCGTCGTTGAGCCTAAAAGAACAAAGTATCTAGACTTCCTGTTAAGAGTGGGATATACCGAGTGAACATCCGTGCGGACTATATATAATATTCCTGGATTTTCTCATGGAAATCGTTGATTCTATGCTACGCACAACCGAGGCACGTAGCTTACTGAATGGTGGCCCCCCGCCATCTAGTCTGATTGCTATAGTCGGCGCCTGCGGCAGGGACCTATCGCGCATTTACTATAGGTCACGAGCGGGAGGGGCTCGCAAGAAACCGGCCAATGAATGGTGGACCGGACGCGCTGGGTGGTCCACCCGTCATGGACCCTCAAGCCTGGTCACTGGGCGCGAGCCGTGCGGGCAGGTCGAACGAGTCACATCATCCCCGAAAGGCTCCCATGGCCAGCCAGCTAGAAATGGGCGGCCAACAGGTGCTCTTGGCTGCGAGGAGCCTAGAGAGGCGGGTACTCCAGCATCGAGTGATGCCCAAAAGCGACGTTATTTTCTAGACCACATGGAAGTAATGCTCACTCGGACTTATGCCCATGTAGCTCAGACCTATCACTCATTATTGATTAGTATGTTCTGTAAAGAGGGAAAGGAAGACACTAAAGAACTCGACAATGTAGTCCACATGAGGGCGAGGAGGATAATGTTGACAACACTTGGGATATCATTGATATTTAATATGTTGATCATCCTATGATACACCAATGGTATTTGGACACTCCTCATAAGTTCCTTTCCATGTGTCATCTCTCTTCTCATGCATGCTTCTTCCTTTTGGGAGTCTAGAGTCCCATCACATGTCTTCGTTGATACTTCATCCATCCCAGAGAGCATAAAAGAACAATAAAATTGACGAGAAGGATTGGGATGCATAGGGAAACACGATCGAAGTGTCAAATGCCACGTCTGGTATCCTATGTGTGGTTCCTCTACATAGTCCTAGGTACCAACATAAGTTTAAAGTGGTTAGTTGTCCTGGTAACAAAGATATCAGGGCGGTGGAGTCTCAAACCCTCCACTCATGAGTGTTTTGCATCTCAAGATTACTGGGGATCGTCTGATATGCTAGGACATACAAGGACTTTATATTTCTGGGAATCGTCATACACATCATGTGGTGTGGTGGCCATCGAGAACTCGTGGCGCCTGAAGTCTCATATCCTCTATTCCTACGATTCATCGTTGTTTGGTCATTCAGTGAGAGAGGACAATCTTTTTCCCTACTTGTAAATCTCTGTAAATTGTGGTCTTTTGTGCTACTTTAGCAATTTCTTGTTGATTAAGAAGACACACTAGCAATCTACCTTGCATTCAGACTGAAGAAAAAGTTGTAGAACTCACACAAGTTCGTGTTAGAAAGCATGGGAATCAATCAAGATACTATTTTCATTCGTGTGCTGTAATTCTCATGTGAAGACAAACACATGAATAGCTTAGTTATTTGAAAAAAAATGAACCAGAATTGTTAAAGTTGAAAGCCACTGCAATTCACAATTTAAGCAAGTCTAACAATCAGTCCGAAAT
>NC_057804.1:30533002-30534037 GCF_018294505.1 Triticum aestivum | reverse complement strand
CTTGCCCTTGGCAACTACTAGGCAAAGCCGTGGAAGTTCAGGAAGAGAGCATGCAGGGATGTGTTGGGACATCGTTGAAGCTGGGGACGAACTGCATGATCTGCAGCTCAATGACACACCTCTAGGCGTGTTCGTGGAAGAAAAATCAAACAATGTGGTATCATCCCTATAAAAAGATAATGTGGTATAAAGTGGTTAGCTTGGAGTACTTTAGAATGAGTTCTCAAAAAAACTTTTATGATGGTTCTTGTGGTAAATTTCTTCAATTCTCTCTTCACTCACCCAAAAATCTTATATTGCAAAGCTAAACCCAGCATCATAGGTGGTTTAGTATTGTTTGATTTTTTTCATGTACGATATGTTTTCCAACTAATCTTGCTCTGAAGGAAGAAAATTAATATATAGTGTTACTATTCATCACCTAGGGTGCAGAATAAGTTATTCTTCACCCGAGGTAATCTTACGATCGCTTCGTAAATAAATTACGTTTAGAATATGTCATGGAATAGTCACGGCAGACGTCCTAGTGAGAAGACTTAGTCGTGGAGCCATCGCAACTAGGTTAGCTTAAAGGGGTTAAACGGGACAAATGACACATGAGTTTATACTGGTTCGGCCCCTTGCGGTGAAGGTAAAGGCCTAATCCAGTTTGAGGTGGTATTGCTTATGTCTCGATTACCAGGGAGCGAATATTCTTGACCTAGCGTTCGATCTCTTGTTTTTTGCCTTGAACCGACGTCTGGTCGTCCCTTTATATACATAGGCTGACGCCCAGCAGCTCACAGAGTCCCGGCCGGCTCATAGACAACGTGTCCGGCTCGGTGACTAAATATACTTGCCTTACAATATAAGTCATATACATATGGCGGTTTACCCCTATGAGCCTTAAGTCGCCCTTTGAGCCTTAGGCCCTTGCTTCGTGAACCGCCATCTTGAATATCCTCATGGGCTTCGTATTGATGAACCGTCATAGGTATACAGGTGACGTCATGGCGGGTTACCACAATCGCAGGAGATGACGTCATGGCGGGTTAT
>NC_057804.1:30410564-30532683 GCF_018294505.1 Triticum aestivum | reverse complement strand
AGATTTGCGCGATATATCATAACCCGCCATGACGTCATCTCCTGCGATTGTGGTAACCCGCCATGACATCACCTGTCATTAATTTTACACAATATCCAATATATATTAACAGATCCTTATCTTAATAACCACCCCGAAAATTGAGGCGTCCGAGCGGCTGTACATTCATTCTTTGGCCTCCTCGTTTTTCACGCCCATTTGTTACCCTTCTCCTTATAAATAGGGTCAAACACCCTCCTTTAATTTTTTCCCCTTTGCCTTCTCGTCTTCTTCTTCCTCTCGTGACTCCTCTGCCGCCTCGAGCCTCGTCGTCGCCGTCCTCCGACAGCTGTACCAACTCAAGCCGCTGCATCAACCTGACCGATCCAGAAAATGCCGGCGCTCCGCCACAGTCCATCTGCATCTGTATGTGTTCATCTCTCTATGCATCAGATCTGCATTAGGGTTAGCCCTGTTCTTCGGTGTTCTTCGATGTTCTTTGCTTTCTTCTTCAACCTTGGTAGCTTCTGATCTCAATATAGTATAGAACTCGTGCGGTAGCAGTTTAGCCTTTGTTTTTAATATCAGCTTACTTTTTCCTTCATAGAAGATCTCATTGGAGCACACGAACTCTTCTGCTGCCACTTTAGGTTTAGAATTTACTACATTTTCTGAACTGCCACAGATCCAAAATTATAGCTTCAGTCTATGAAATCTGTTTGTCCATCACTTAGCGACTAGTCATATGTCATTAGGCCCCTTTTAATCCGCCATGCTGAATATGCACTGTAGTGTTTTACCTCCGGTTTAATGAATCAACTTTAAACCGGCAAACTGTTCTTTCTTTTAGGCTTCTTTCTTCACAATGCCGCCGAAGACATCCACTTCATGTAACTGGGTTCCCTCCATTGTCACTGAGGACACGCTCAAAGACTTTGTCAATACCGGCTATTTACCAGAAAAAACTATCATGCATTATCGCGCCCCCAATCCAGAAGAAGAAAAACCTTATCCAAAGGATGATGAGGTCATTGTTTTTACTGACCACATGAATCGGGGCTTCTCACCGCCCGGTTCTAAATTTTTCCGAGATGTTCTGCAGTTCTTTGAGCTTCATCCTCAAGACATTGGACCCAATTCCGTGTCAAACATCTGCAACTTTCAAGTTTTCTGTGAAGTATACCTTCAAGAGGAGCCCAGTGTTGAACTATTTAGGGAATATTTTTATCTAAACCGCCAAAACGAGTTCATGAATGGACCCAGCTTGGAACTTGGCGGAATCTCCATTCAACGTAGAAGAGATGCTATTTTCCCTTATGCTCGCTTGTCGAGTCACCCCAAAGATTGGAACAAGACATGGTTTTATTGCAAAGATACCTCTCCGGCTGACGAGAACCCACTGCCAGGCTATCGTGCCCAGCATCTTGACTCAAAACATCATCTTCCTGAGAAGCTTACCGCTGCTGAACGTAAAAAGCTCGCCCCCACCATTGCAAAGGTCAAGGCTCTGCTGGAAAACGGTTTAACTGGCATTGACTTGGTTCGATGCTGGGTTGCTTGGCGGATCATACCCTCGAGTCACCGATCCGGCTTAATGTGCACTTACACGGGTGGTAAAAAGGACCACTGCGCCACAGCTCTGTGCGTTTAACTGATGACACCATCAATGAAATGACAAAGTCCCTTCTGAATGAAGATCCGGCAGACTGCAAAAAAGTGGGTCTAAACCCTTTCTGCACACTTAACCCGCCACCAGATGTGAGTCTTTAAATTACTTACTTTTGTCTTCATCCTCAAATATTCTATTAACTCAAATTTGATGACTTTCACAGGCTGACTCTGATTTTTGGAAAAAGAAATACGACTATGAAGCTACCAAAAAGGCCAGGGCTGCCTAGAAAGCCACCAAGAAAACCGACAAGAAGAATAAGAAGAAACCAAGTACTTTTGAGCTGTTTGAACCGAACGACAGCTCTGAGTCGAATGTAGCTCTTGATTCCCTTGGCTCATTTTTCCACTATCTTATTGACATTGATTATCATCAGGATGACACGGGGGCTAGTCAAGCAATCGAGGAAGAGGTAACTATCATTTCCTCTGACTCCGAGCCTTTGCCAAGACAGAAAACTTGAAGAGTAACCCGGAAAGTCTTTTCACACCCTTAGCTCATCCGGATCCTCACTTTCTTTTGAAGCAACAGCAACACGAGAGCCGACGACAGACTCGGACCAACGGAGGTGAAGAATTATCTTCCGGCTTACCAAACACTCCAAGGAAACGTCGAAACAAGGTCATCCCAAATTTAAACTCTTTCTACCCTTTGGCGGGTCTTATTCGCCAGCCACTTGATTCTTCCGATTCAAATTACCAGGAAACTTCTCGCTCCTCTTCTGGCGACTCATCACAGTCCCAGCTGCCAGCTTTCAAAACTGCTCCTGGGTAATAACAATTACTTATTATTTGCTTCATATGCTCCTTTATATTTACACTGACCTCTCATGCCCCATGTAGTGGAAAGGCCAAGCCTAGCAAGAAGGCGAGGGTGAACAAGCTAGCTGAAGACCCCAAAGTCAATGAACCAGAGCAACAAACTCCAACGCCTGACACCTCTGTGCCACAACCAGAAGAAACTGTTCATGACGTTCCCCCAGAAATTCCTGATCCTTCCATTGACCAGACGAACAACAACCCTTTGAACACTGAGTCATCAAGTCCAATTAAACCGGCTGAGACACATGACGATGATGTGATGATCACTAGCACCGGCTTTAGAGAGCCGGGAAGACCTACTATATTGGCCAAGCACTCCGCCAAAGAAGAACATATTGAGAGGCGAAAAGTGAGATTTGATGTTGCCAATTACTCTTAATTGAGTGTTAGTGAAGTATTCCCTGACTATCTCAATCAAGTGCACGCTAGCCGAGACCTTGAAGTTGACATGGTGAAGCAGATGCATCAGAAATATGAGGTATAAATTCCTTCTTTACTGAATTATGCATATCTTGTCAGCCCTCAAGTCTACTATTTACGATAGGATTGAATATGCTGTAGACTTAAAATAACCCTGAATATAAGTAGCATCCTTGATAGAACCCTTCAGAACCCAGCTTACACCATCCGGGTTAAAGCAGATCTGTAATGATTAACACTGCCTCCGTAACCCCCAAGGGCCGTTTAATCAGCATGAATGAGCCGGTCCTTTGCATCATTGTTTGTAAATAACTTACTTGTGTAGCCCCCATGAGCCGGCTGTGATCGTTTGCGGCACAAACAGGTCATCATAAAGTAGTAGAAGACAAGCAATATGCATTAGCCCCCAAGTGCCAAGTACTCTTGCTTGCAAAGTGCTTGGGATTTATTCACATAAGCCATTGTATGAATAATTTTTTCGGCAGGCATTAGCCCCCAAGTGCCAAGTGTTGTTGCTTGCAAAAGGCTTGGGACTTCATTTCTGTAATCCAAATCTGAACATGATTTTGAACCGGTGTATGTACAGGCCACCACTGCTCAACTTCAATCTCAATTGATTGACGTGAAGACCCAGCTAGAGCATCAAGAATCTGAGATCCGGAAGACCGACTCAAAATTCCAATTTAGCATGGCTAAAACGGAAAAACTGAAGACCAACTTTGAAGTCGAAAAAAATGCCTGGGCTGAAGAAAAAACTGTCTTGATACAGCAGGCTGAAAAGGCGGAGGCGGCTCTTCAGGATATGACCTCTGAGCTTACCGGCTTAAAAAACCATGTATCACAGATGGTTTCTGCTATCTTTGGTGAGTCGCCTTGCTATTATCAAATTCGAACCTCTTCCTTGATTGTATAAGCCGCCTCTAACCAATCCAAGATTTATTATTCAGGTCTCAGGAGGAGCGATCTTAGTCAAGAGATGCTTGTGAAGCTCAAGGTTGTTTACACACTTGTTGAACAATTATATACTGGAACTCAGCATGCACTGGCCACAATCTCTACGACTAATCAAGCACCTACTCTCTTGAGTGATGTCTTGAAAAAGCTTTCTGTTCTTCCTGAGAGGATTAGTGAGATGAAGCGATCATCTGTAAGAGCCGGTGCTGTGACAGCTTTAAGACGGGCCAAGGCATGGTTAGCAGAGCTAGACCCGGCCGACATAGCTACCGGGTACCCAAGCTTAAAAGAAGATGGCACTCCCTTTGAGAAGAAAGACTTTGCCGCCTATGTGAAGGAGATACGTCCCCTGGCCAGCCTGATTGCAAATGAAACGGATCTTCCAAGATACCAACCGGCTTATGACATGGAGAATCAGAAGCTGCCTACGCCGGCTTATAAAGTGATGGATCTAATTCCCCCAATCCGTAAGCATACTTTCGCTCCTAAAGTTGACCCGTCCGAGCTTATAGATGATGAAGCTGAATTCCAAGCATTGTGTGGCATTGATTGGTCATCACCAAACTTCCAGTCAGTAGAGGAGGACGAAGAACGGGAGAAGGATGATCCAGAAGCTTCAAGCCGTCAAGGTCAAGAAGATTGATCCGCTGGGCGGTTCATATATTTGGTCTTCTGAAAAACACAATCATTTTGGCTCCTTGAGTCATGTAATATGCTAGTAAAAACTTTGCTATGTCGTGCTCTCGTGCACGTTTGTGTTTTGCCCAACATTGTTTGATCCGCGACTTGGAAACTATCATTATATCCTTATGATGACGTTGATTTATGCAGATGAGATTTAGTCTTATCATGCACACAAGTAGATCACAAGAGCCCTGGCGGTTTACCGCATGGCGGGTCATAATACCCCATATAAAACCATTGGTGACTAAAATAGTTCATGATCAGGGCCGGTTTAAATATAATCATGTATAATTATAAAAAATAACATACCTGTGATATTGAATCGTACTGTCGGCTTATGATACCAATGCAGTAAGGGTTACAACCCAAAGAGTGAGAACAGAACGTCATGTTCAATTGATTTATACCGCCGGCTTATCACGCCATCTGCAGCAAGGGGTAATATCCCAAAGCTTAGAGCACAACGCTCTAAGCACATAAAATCATTATACACTGGCGACTTAACGTCCAAAGCCAGCTCACGAGGGTAATAACGCTATGTTCTCTTTGGTGAATACACCTATGTTTGAATAGGAAGCCCCCACGTGCTTTGTAATCATGGCATATGAGCCGGACCAAAAGGGTTATTTCACAGCTATGCTTCGAATACGAGCAGGAAGCCCCCAAGTGGTTTGTGGCATTGAGCCGATCAAGAGGGATATTCACAGCTATGCTTCGAATACGAGCAGGAAGCCCCCAAGTGACCAAAAGTTTTGGCATTACACCGATCAAGATGGATATTCATAGCTATGCTTCAAATATGAGCAGGAAGCCCCCAAGTGACCATAAGTTTTGGCATTGTGCCGATCAAGAGGGATATTCATAGCTATGCTTCAAATATGAGCAGGAAGCCCCCAAATGATCTTAAGTTTTGGTATTGCATCGATTAAGAGGGATATTCACAGCTATGCTTCAAATATGAGTATGAAGCCCCCAAATGACCTTTTTTGTGATGAAAAAGACTCATTACTCTTGGAAATGAAACGACAGCGGCCCTACTTTATCAGGGTTGCCGGCTTTATTATAAACATGATAATATATACATTGTCAAAATATGTACATCATAAGAGTCGGTGGCTCAAGTGTAGTAAGGCCAAAGATGAGCAATATTCCATGGCCAGCGGGTCTCCTCCTCCGACTTACGTGAATCCTTGTGGTCTCGAATATCAATGAGGTAGTATGACCCATTGTTCAAATTCTTGCTGACCACAAAGGGTCCTTCCGAAGGTGGGGATAGCTTGTGCATATCAGTCTGATCCTGGATAAGCCGGAGCACCAAGTCACCTTCTTGAAAGGTTCTGGTCTTAACCCAGCGGTTGTGATAACAGCGTAGATCTTGTTGGTAAATTGCCGAGTGAGCCGCCGCAAGGTCACGCTCCTCATCTAATAGGTCAAGTGCATCCTGATGTGCTTTTTCATTATCAGCTTCAACATAAGCTGCCATGCGGGGCGAGTCGTGACGGATGTCACTAGGGAGAACCGCCTCTGCTCCGTAAACCATGAAGAAAGGCGTGTAACCCGTAGATCTATTGGGGGTAGTATTGATACTCCATAGCACTGAAGGTAACTCCTCCATCCAACAACCCAGCGTCCTCTGCAAAGGAACCATAAGTCGGGGCTTGATGCCTCCCAAAATTTCTTGATTGGCTCTTTTAGCTTGACCATTGGATTGGGGGTGAGCTACTGACGACACATCAAGTCGAATATGCTCACGTTGACAAAATTCTTTCATAGCACCTTTGGACAGCCGCGTCACACTTACTAACCGGCTCTGCTTCGACCCACTTTGTGAATTTGTCAACCGCCATCAAAAGGTGGGTCTTTTTATCCTTGGAACTTTTAAAAGGCCCAACCATATCAAGCCCCCAAACTGCAAACAACCAAATAATTGGAATCATCCTCAATTCTTGAGCCGGCACGCGAGCTCGCCGTGAAAATTTCTGACAACCATCACATTTACTGACTAAATCCTCTGCATCAGCATGAGCCGTCAGCCAATAAAATCCATGACGAAAAGCTTTAGCCACGAGAGATTTAGAACTGGCATGATGACCACGATATCCTTCATGAGTCTCACGAAGAATCTCACGCCCTCTTCTAGAGAGACGCATCATTGAAACGCCCCAGTAAAACTGCAATGGTGCAGCTCCCCGTTAACGATTGTCATTGACTTGGACCGCCGGGTTATCTGTCTGGCCAAAGTTTCATCCTCAAGTAACTCGCCCCGGGTTATATAAGCCAAATATGGAAGTGTCCAATCAGGAATAGCGTGAAGAGCCGCCACCAATTGTGCTTCCGGGTCAGGAATAGCCAGATCTTCCTCTGTAGGCAATTTGACAGAAGCATTATGCAGAATATCCAAGAAAGTGTTAGGTGGCACCGATTTACGCTGGGACCCTAACCGGCTTAAGGCATCAGCCGCCTCATTTTTCCTGCGGTCAATGTGTTCCACTTGATAACCCTTGAAGTGCCCAGCAATAGCGTCAACTTCGCGACGATAAGCCGCCATGAGTGGATCCTTAGAATCTCATTTTCGTGAAACTTGCTGAGCCACCAAGTCCGAGTCGCCGAAACATCTCACCCGGCTTAAGTTCATCTCCTTAGCCATCTGAAGACCATGGAGCAAGGCTTCATACTCAGCTGCATTGTTAGTACAGGGAAACAACAACCTTAAAACATAACAAAACATGTCACCTCTAGGGGAAGCTAAGACAACTCCAGCCCTCGAGCCCTCCAATTGCCTAGACCCATCAAAGTGAATAGTCCAATATGTGTTATCTGGCTTCTCTTCAGGCATCTGTAGTTCTGTCCAGTCATTGATGAAATCCACAAGTGCTTGAGACTTGATGGCTGTGCAAGGCATATACTTCAAACCATGAGGTCCAAGTTCAATGGCCACTTGGATACCCGACCTGTAGCTTCTCTGTTTTGAATAATATCCCCTAAAGGAGCAGAACTAACTACAGTGATGGGATGACCAAAAAAATATTGCTTAAGCTTCCGACTGGCCGTGAACACCCCATAAACGAGCTTCTGCCAGTGCAGATACCTCTGCTTGGACTCAATGAGTACTTCACTGATATAGTAAATCGGCCGTTGAACCGGATATTCCTTGCATGCTTCCTTCTGTTCCGCCACAACAGCTACACTGACAGCCCGGGCGTTAGCAGCCACATATAATAACAACGGCTCCTTATCAATAGGAGCAGCAAGGACTGGCGGCTCAGCTAGCTGTTTCTTCAAAGGTTCAAACGCATCATTAGCAGCTTCACTCCAGACAAAGTGATCTGTTTTCTTCATCATCTGGTACAGTGGTATGGCCTTCTCACCCAACCGGCTTATGAACCAGCTTAAGGCAGCAATACGACCCGCCAGACATTGAATATCATTGATACACGTCGGCTTTGCCAAAGAGGTAATGGCCTTGATCTTCTTCGGGTTAGCTTCAATGCCCCTGTTATAAACCAGAAAATCCAAAAGCTTGCCTGCCGGCGCACCAAAAATGCACTTGGTTGCGTTAAGCATCATCTTGTAGACCCAGAGACTGTTGAAGGTCTCCTTCAAATTGTTGGGGAACGTAGTAATTTCAAAAAAAATCCTATGCACACGCAAGATCATGGTGATGCATAGCAATGAGAGGGGAGAGTATTGTCCATGTACCCTCGTAGACCGTAAGCGGAAGCGTTAGCACAATGCGGTTGATGTAGTCGTACGCCTTCACGATCCGACCGATCCAAGTACCGAACGTACGACACCTCCGAGTTCAGCACACGTTTAGCTTGATGACGTTCCACGAACTCCGATCCAGCAGAGCTTTGCTGGAGAGTTCCGTCAGCACAACGGCGTGATGACGGTGTTGATGATGCTACCGACGTAGGGCTTCGCCTAAGCACTGCTACGATATTACCGAGGTGGAATATGGTGGAGGGGGGCACTGCACACGGCTGGGAAAGATCAACAGATCAACTTGTGTGTCTAGAGGTGCCCCCCTGCCCCCATATATAAAGGAGCAAGGGGGGAGGGGCGGCCGGCCAAGGAGGGCGTGCCAAGGGGGGAGTCCTACTCCCACCGGGAGTAGGACTCCACCTTTCCTTGTTGGAGTAGGAGAAGGGAAGGAAGGGAGAGAGGAGGAGAAGGAAAGAAGGAGGGCGCCGCCCCCCCTCCTTGTCCAATTCGGACTTGAGGGGGCATGCGGCTGCCCTGGCCGCCCCTCCTCTTCTCCCAGCAAGGCCCAATAGGCCCAATATACTCCCCGGGGGGTTCCGGTAACCCCCGGTACTCCGGTAAATGTCCGAAACCTCCCGAAACACTTCCGGTGTCCGAACATAGTCATCCAATATATCAATCTTTATGTCTCGACCATTTCGAGACTCCTCGTCATGTCCGTGATCATATCCGGGACTCCGAACTACCTTTGGTACATCAAAATACAAAAACTCATAATACCGATCGTCACCAAACTTTAAGCGTGCGGACCCTATGGGTTCGAGAACTATGTAGACATGACCAAGACACGTCTCCGGTCAATAAACAATAGCGGAACCTGGATGCTCATATTGGTTCCCACATATTCTATGAAGATCTTTATCGGTCAAACTGCATAACTACATACGTTGTTCCCTTTGTCATCGGTATGTTACTTGCCCGAGATTTGATCGTCGGTATCTCAATACCTAGTTCAATCTCATTACCGGCAAGTCTCTTTACTCGTTATGTAATGCATCATCCCGCAACTAACTATTAGTCACATTGCTTGCAAGGCTTATAGTGATGTGCATTACCGAGAGGGCCCAGAGATACCTCTCCAACAATCGGAGTGACAAATCCTAAGCTCGAAATACATCAACTCAACAAGTACTTTCAGAGACACCTGTAGAGCACCTTTATAATCACCTAGTTATGTTGTGACTTTTGGTAGCACACAAAGTGTTCCTCCGGTAAGCGGGAGTTACATAATCTCATAGTCATAGGAACATGTATAAGTCATGAAGAAAGCAATAGCAACATACTAAACGATCAAGTGCTAAGCTAACGAAATGGGTCAAGTCAATCACATCATTCTTCTAATGATGTGAACCCATTTATCAAATGATAACTCATATCTATGGTTAGGAAACTCAACCATCTTTGATCAATGAGCTAGTCAAGTAGAGGCATACTAGTGACACTATGTTTGTCTATGTATTCACACATGTATTATGTTTTCGGTTAATACAATTCTAGCATGAATAATAAACATTTATTATGATATGAGGAAATAAATAATAACTTTATTATTGCCTCTAGGGCATATTTCCTTCAGTCTCCTACTTGCACTAGAGTCAATAATCTAGATTACATAGTAATGATTCTAACACCCATGGAGTCTTGGTGCTGATCATGTTTTGCTCGTGGAAGAGGCTTAGTCAACGGGTCTGCAACATTCAGATCCGTATGTATCTTGCAAATCTCTATGTCTCCCACGTGGACATGGTCCCGGATGGAGTTGAAGCGTCTCTTGATGTGCTTGGTTCTCTTGTGAAATCTGGATTCCTTTGCCAAGGCAATTGCACTAGTATTGTCACAAAAGATTTTCATTGGACCCAATGCAGTAGGTATGACACCTAGATCAGATATGAACTCCTTCATCCAGACAACTTCATTTGTTGCTTCTGAAGCAGCTATGTACTCCGCTTCTCACATAGATCCCGCCACGACGCTTTGTTTAGAATTGCACCAACTGACAGCTCCACCGTTCAATATAAACACGTATCCGGTTTACGATTTAGAATCATCCGGATCAGTGTTAAAGCTTGCATTAATGTAACCATTTACGACTAGTTCTTTGTCAACTCCATAAACGAGAAACATATCCTTAGTCCTTTTCAGGTATTTCAGGATGTTCTTGACCGCTGTCCAGTGACCCACTCCTGGATTACTTTGGTACCTCCCTGCTAAACTAATAGCAAGGCACACATCAGGTCTGGTCCACAGCATTGCATACATGATAGAGCCTATGGCTGAAGCATAGGGAACATCTTTCGTTTTCTCTCTATCTTCTGTAGTGGTTGGGCATTGAGTCTGACTCAACTTCACACCTTGTAATACAGGCAAGAACCCTTTCTTTGCTTGTCTATTTTGAACTTCTTCAAAACTCTATCAAGGTATGTGCTTTGTGAAAGTCCAATTAAGCGTCTTGATCTATCTCTATTGATCTTGATGCCCAATATATAAGCAGATTCACCGAGGTCTTTCATTGAATTTTTTTATTCAAGTATCCTTTTATGCTATCCAGAAATTCTATAACATTTCCAATCAACAATATGTTGTCCACATATAATATTAGAAATGCTACAGAGCTCCCAGTCACTTTCTTGTAAATACAGGCTTCTCCAAAAGTCTATATAAAACCATATGCTTTGATCACACTATCAAAGCGTTTATTCCAACTCCGAGAGGCTTGCACCAGTCCATAAATGGATCGCTGGAGCTTGCATACTTTTTTAGCACCTTTCGAATTGACAAAACCTTCTGGTTGCATCATATACAACTCTTCTTCTAGAAATCCATTCAGGAATGCAGTTTTGACATCCATTTGCCAAAATTCATAATCATAAAATGCGGCAATTGCTAACATGATTCGGACAGACTTAAGCATCGCTACGGGTGAGAAAGTCTCATCGTAGTCAACCCCTTGAACTTGTCGAAAACCTTTCGCAATAAGTCGAGCTTTGTAGACAGTAACATTACCATCAGCGTCAGTCTTCTTCTTGAAGATTCATTTATTCTCGATGGCTTGCCGATCATCGGGCAAGTCAACCAAAGTCCACACTTTGTTCTCATACATGGATCCCATCTCAGATTTCATGGCCTCAAGCCATTTTGCAGAATCTGGGCTCATCATCACTTACTCATAGTTCATAGGTTCGCCATGGTCAAGTAACATGACCTCCACAATAGGATTACCGTACCACTCTGGTGCGGATCTTACTCTGGTTGACCTACGAGGTTCGGTAGTAACTTGATCTGAAGTTTCATGATCAATATCATTAGCTTCCTCACTAATTGGTGTAGGCGTCACAGGACCCGGTTTCTATGATGAACTACTTTCTAATAAGGGAGCAGGTACAGTTACCTCATCAAGTTCTACTTTACTCCCACTCACTTCTTTCGAGAGAAACTCCTTCTCTAGAAAGGATCCATTCTTAGCAACGAATGTCTTGCCTTCGGATTTGTGATAGAAGGTGTACCCAACAATTTCTTTGGGTATCCTATGAAGACACATTTCTTCGATTTGGGTTCGAGCTTATCAGGTTGAAGCTTTTTCACATAAGCATCGCAGCCCCAAACTTTAAGAAATGACAACTTTGGTTTCTTGCCAAACCATAGTTCATAAGGCGACGTCTCAACGGATTTTGATGGTGCCCTATTTAACGTGAATGCAGCCGTCTCTAAAGCATAACCCCGAAATGATAGCGGTAAATCAGTAAGAGACATCATAGATCGCACCATATCTAGTAAAGTACGATTACGACGTTCGGACACACCATTACATTGTGCTGTTCCGGGTGGCGTGAGTTGTGAAACTATTCCACATTGTTTCAAATGTAGACCAAACTCGTAACTCAAATATTCTCCTCCACGATCAGATCATAGAAACTTTATTTTCTTGTTACGGTGATTTTCCACTTCACTCTGAAATTCTTTGAACTTTTCAAATGTTTCAGACTTATGTTTCATTAAGTAGATATACCCATATCTGCTCAAGTCATCTGTGAAGGTGAGAAAATAACAATAACCACTGCGAGCCTCAATATTCATTGGACCACATACATCATTATGTATGATTTCCAATAAATCTGTTGCTCGCTCCATAGTTCCGGAGAACGGCATTTTAGTAATCTTACCCATGAGGCATGGTTCACAAGTACCATGTGATTCGTAATCAAGTGATTCCAAAAGTCCATTAGTATGGAGTTTCTTCATGCGCTTTACACCAATATGACCCAAACGGTGGTGCCACAAATAAGTTGCACTATCATAATCAACTCTGCATCTTTTGGCTTCAACATTATGAATATGTGTATCACTACTATCGAGATTCAACAAAAATAGACCACTCTTCAAGGGTGCATGACAATAAAAGATATTACTCATATAAATAGAACAACCATTATTCTCAGATTTAAATGAATAACTGTCTCGCATCAAACAAGATCCAGATATAATGTTCATGCTCAACGCTGGCACCAAATAACAATTATTTAGGTCTAAAACTAATCCCAAAGGTAGATGTAGAGGTAGCGTGCCGACGGTGATCACATCGACTTTGGAACCATTTCCCAGGCGCATCGTCACCTCGTCCTTAGCCAGTCTTCTCTTAATCTATATTCCCTGTGTCGAGTTGCAACTATTAGCAACAGAACCAGTATCAAATACCCACGTGCTACCGCGAGCTTTGATAAGGTACACATCAATAACATGTATATCACATATACCTTTGTGCACCTTGTCATCCTTCTTATCCGCCAAATACTTGAGGCAGTTCCGCTTCCAGTGACCAGTCTGCTTGCAGTAGAAGCACTCAGTCTCAGGCTTAGGTCCAGACTTGGGTTTCTTCTCTTGAGCACCAACTTGTTTTCCGTTCTTCTTGGAGTTCCCTTTCTTCTTCCCTTTACCCTTTTTCTTGAAACTGGTGGTCTTGTTGACCATCAACACTTGATGCTCCTTTTTGATTTCTACCTCCGCAGCCTTTAGCATTGCGAAGAGCTCGGGAATTGTCTTGTTCATCCCTTGCATATTATAGTTCATCACAAAGCTCTTGTAGCTTGGTGGCAGTGATTGAAGAATTCTGTCAATGACACTATCATCCAGAAGATTAACTCCCAGTTGAATCAAGTGATTGTTATACCCAGACATTTTGAGTATATGTTCACTGACAGAACTATTCTCCTCCATCTTACAGCTGTAGAACTTATTGGAGACTTCATATCTCTCAATCCGGGCATTTGCTTGAAATATTAACTTCAACTCCTGGAACATCTCATATGCTCCATGACGTTCAAAATGTCGTTGAAGTCCCGGTTCTAAGCCGTAAAGCATGGCACACTGAACTATCGAGTAGTCATCAGCTTTGCTCTGCCAAACATTCACAACATCTGCAGTTTCATCTGCAGCAGGCCTGGCACCCAGCGGTGCTTCCAGGACGTAATTCTTCTATGCAGCAATGAGGATAATCCTCAAGTTACGGACCCAGTCCGTGTAATTGCTACCATCATATTTAAACTTTGCTTTCTCAAGGAACGCATTAAAATTCAACGGAACAACAGCACGGGCCATCTATCTACAACAACATAGACAAGAAAAATACTATCAGGTACTAAGTTCATGATAAATTTAAGTTCAATTAATCATATTACTTAAGAACTCCCACTTAGGTAAACATCTCTCTAATCATCTAAGTGATCACGTGATCCAAATCAACTAAACCATAACCGATCATCACGTGAAATGGAGTAGTTTTCAATGGTGACCATCACTATGTTGATCATATCTACTATATGATTCACGCTCGACCTTTCGGTCTCAGTGTTCCGAAGCCATATCTGCATATGCTAGACTCGTCAAGTTTAACCCGAGTATTATGCGTGTGCAAACTGGCTTGCACCCGTTGTAGATGAACGTAGAGATTACCACACACGATCATCACATGGTGTCTCAGCACGACAAACTTTGGCAACAGTGCATACTCAGGGAGAACACTTTTACCTTGAAATTTAGTGAGAGATCATCTTATAGTGCGACCGTCAATCAAAGCAAAATAAGATGCATAAAGGATAAACATCACATGCAATCAATATAAGTGATATGATATGGCCATCATCATCTTGTGCTTGTGATCTTCATCTCCGAAGCACCGTCATGATCACCATCGTCACCGGCGCGACACCTTGATCTCCATCGTAGCATCGTTGTCGTCTCGCCAACTATTGCTTCTATGACTATCGCTACCGCTTAGTGATAAAGTAAAGCAATTACAGGGTGATTTCATTGCATACAATAAAGCGACAACCATATGGCTCCTGCCAGTTGCCGATAACTCTGTTACAAAACATGATCATCTCATACAATAAAATTTAGGATCATGTCTTGACCATATCACTGAAGGAAATATGCCCTAGAGGCAATAATAAAGTTATTATTTATTTCCTCATATCATGATAAATGTTTATTATTCATGCTAGAATTGTATTAACCGGAAACATGATACATGTGTGAATACATAGACAAACATATAGTCACTAGTATGCCTCTACTTGACTAGCTCATTAATCAAAGATGGTTATGTTTCCTAACCATAGACATGTGTTGTCATTTGATTAATGGGATCACATCATTAGGAGAATGATGTGATTGACATGACCCATTCCGTTAGCCTAGCACTTGATCGTTTAGTATATTGCTATTGCTTTCTTCATGACTTATACATGTTCCTGTAACTATGAGATTATGCAACTCCCGTTTACCGTAGGAACACTTTGGGTGCTACCAAACGTCACAACGTAACTGGGTGATTATAAAGGAGTACTACAGGTGTCTCCAAAGGTACATGTTGGGTTGGCGTATTTCGAGATTAGGTTTTGTCACTCCGATTGTCGGAGAGGTATCTCTGGGCCCTCTCGGTAATGCACATCACTATAAGCCTTGCAAGCAATGTAGCTAATGAGTTAGTTACGGAATGATGCATTACGTAACGAGTAAAGAGACTTGCCGGTAATGAGATTGAACTAGGTATTAGATACCGATGATCGAATCTCGGGCAAGTATCATGCCGATGACAAAGGGAACAACGTATGTTGTTATGCAGTTTGACCGATAAAGATCTTCGTAGAATATGTAGGAGCCAATATGAGCATCCAGGTTCTGCTATTGGTTATTGACCGAGAATAGTTCTAGGTCATGTCTACATAGTTCTCGAACCCGTAGGGTCCGCACGCTTAACGTTACGATGATAGTTTTATTACGAGTTTATATATTTTGATGTACCGAAGGTTGTTCGGAGTCCCGGATGTTATCCAGGACATGACGAGGAGTCTCGAAATGGTTGAGACATAAAGATTGATATATTGGAAGCCTACATTTGGATATCGGAATTGTTCCGGGAGAAACCGGGATTTTTCCAGAGTACCGGGGGGTTACCGGAACCCCCTCGGGGGTTATTGGGCCTACATGGGCCATGAGGGAGAAGAGGAGGGCCGGCCAGGGCAGGCCGTGCGCCCCCTCCCCCCCTAGTCCGAATAGGACAAGGAGGGGGGGCGGCGCCCCCCCCCCTTTCCTCTTTCCCCTTCCCCCTTTCCTTCTCCACCAAGGCAAGAGGGGGGAGTCCTACTCCCGGTGGGAGTAGGACTCCTCCAGGCGCACCCCTTGGGGGCCGGCCGCACCTCCCCCTCCCTCCTTTATATACGGGGCAGGGGGGCACCCTAGAACACACAAGTTGATCTACGTGATCGTTCCTTAGCCGTGTGCGGTGCGCCCCTCCACCATATTCCACCTCGGTCATATCGTCGCGGAGTTTAGGCGAAGCCCTACGCCGGTAGAACATCATCATCGTCACCACGCCGTCGTGCTGACGGAACTCATCCCCGACACTTTGCTGGATCGGAGTCCGGGGATCGTCATCGAGCTGAATGTGTGCTGAACTCGGAGGTGCCGTACATTCGGTACTTGGATCGATCGGATCGTGAAGACGTACGACTACATCAACCGCGTTGTCATAACGCTTCCGCTTACGATCTACGAGGGTACGTGGACATTACTCTCCCCTCTCGTTGCTATGCATCACCATGATCTTGCGTGTGCGTAGGAATTTTTTTGAAATTACTACGTTCCCCAACAGTGGCATCCGAGCCTGGTTTTATGCGTAGATGTCATATGCACGAGTAGAACACAAGTGAGTTATGGGCGATACAAGTCATACTGCTTACCAGCATGTCATACTTTGGCTCAGCGGTATTGTGAGATGAAGTGGCCCGGACCGACATTACGCGTATGCTTACGCGAGACTGGTTTCACCGTTACGAGCACTCGTGCTTAAAGGTGACTGGCGGTTGTCTGTCTCTCTCACTTTAGCTGAATCGAGTGTGGCTACGCCCGGTCCTTGCGAAGGTTAAAACAGCATTAACTTGACGAACTATCATTGTGGTTTTGATGCGTAGGTAAGAACGGTTCTTGCTAAGCCAGTAGTAGCCACGTAAAATTTGCAACAACAAAGTAGAGGACGTCTAACTTGTTTTTGCAGGGCATGTTGTGATGTGATATGGTCAAGACGTGATGCTATATTTTATTGTATGAGATGATCATGTTTTGTAACCTAAGTTATCGGCAACTGGCAGGAGCCATATGGTTGTCGCTTTATTGTATGAAATGCAAACGCCTTGTAATTGCTTTACTTTATCACTAAGCGGTAGCAATAGTCGTAAAGCAATAGATGGCGTAACGACAACGATGCTATGATGGAGATCAAGGTGTCGTGCCAGTGACGATGGTGATCACGACGGTGCTTCAAAGATGGAGATCACAAGCACAAGATGATGATGGCCATATCATATCACTTATATTGATTGCATGTGATGTTTATCCTCTTGCTTTGATTGACGGTAGCATTTTAAGATGATCTCTCACAAAATTATCAAGAAGTGTTCTCCCTGAGTATGCACCATTGCGAAAGTTCTTCGTGCTGAGACACCACATGATGATCGGGTGTGATAGGCTCTACGTTCAAATACAACGGGTGCAAAACAGTTGCACACGCGGAATACTCGGTTTAAACTTGACGAGCCTAGCATATAACAGATATGGCCTCGGAACACGGAGACCGAAAGTTCAAGCGTGAATCATATAGTAGATATGATCAACATATTGATGTTCACCGTTGAAACTACTCCATCTCACGTGACGATCGGACATGGTGTAGTTGATATGGATCACGTAATCACTTAGAAGATTAGAGGGATGTATATCTAAGTGGGAGTTCTCAAGTAATATGATTAATTGAACTTAAATTTATCATGAACTTAGTACCTAATAGTATTTTGCTTGTCTATGTTTGTTGTAGATAGATGGCTCGTGCTGTTGTTCCGTTGAATTTTAATGCGCTCCTTGAGAAAGAAAAGTTGAAAGATGATGGTAGCAATTACACAGACTGGGTCCATAACCTGAGGATTATCCTCATTGCTGCACAGAAGAATTACATCCTGGAAACACCGCTGGGTGCCAGGCCTGCTGCTAATGCAACTAACGACGTTAAGAACGTCTGGCAGAGCAAAGCTGATGACTACTCGATAGTTCAGTGTGCCATGCTTTACGGCTTAGAACCGGGTCTTCAACGACGTTTTGAACGTCATGGAGCATATGAGATGTTCCAGAAGTTGAAGTTAATATTTCAAGCAAATGCCCGGATTGAGAGATATGAAGTCTCCAATAAGTTCTATAACTGCAAGATGGAGGAGAATAGTTCTGTCAGTGAACACATACTCAAAATGTCTGGGTATAATAATCACTTGATTCAACTGGGAGTTAATCTTCCTGATGATAGTGTCATTGACAGAATTCTTCAATCACTGCCACCAAGCTACAAGAGCTTCGTGATGAACTATAATATGCAAGGTATGGACAAGACTATTCCCGAGCTCTTCGCAATGCTAAAAGCCGCGGAGGTAGAAATCAAGAAGGAGCATCAAGTGTTGATGGTTAACAAGACCACCAGTTTCAAGAAAAAGGGCAAAGGGAAGAAGAAGGGGAACTTCAAGAAGAACAGCAAACAAGTTGCTGCTCAAGAGAAGAAACCCAAGTCTGGACCTAAGCCTGAGACTGAGTGCTTCTACTGCAAGCAGACTGGACACTGGAAGCGGAACTGCCCCAAGTATTTGGCGGATAAGAAGGATGGCAAAGTGAACAAAGGTATATGTGATATACATGTTATTTATGTGTACCTTACTAATGCTCGCAGTAGTACCTGGGTATTTGATACTGGTTCTGTTGCTAATATTTGCAACTCGAAACAGAGACTACGGATTAAGCAAAGATCGTCTAAGGACGAGGTGACGATGCGCGTGGGAAATGGTTGCAAAGTCGATGTGATCGCGGTCGGCACGCTACCTCTACATCTACCATCGGGATTAGTTTTAGACCTAAATAATTGTTATTTGGTGCCAGCGTTGAGCATGAACATTATATCTGGATCTTGTTTGATGCGAGACGGTTATTCATTTAAGTCAGAGAATAATGGTTGTTCTATTTATATGAGTAATATCTTTTATGGTCATGCACCCTTGAAGAGTGGTCTATTTTTATTGAATCTCGATAGTAGTGATACACATATTCATAGTGTTGAAATCAAAAGATATAGAGTTGATAATGATAGTGCAACTTATTTGTGGCATTGTTGTTTAGGTCATATCAGTGTAAAGCGCATGAAGAAACTCCATACTGATGGGCTTTTGGAATCACTTGATTATGAATCACTTGGTACTTGCGAACCGTGCCTCATGGGCAAGATGACTAAAACGCCGTTCTCCGGAACTATGGAGCGAGCAACTGATTTGTTGGAAATCATACATACTGATGTTTGTGGTCCAATGAATGTTGAGGCTCGCGGCGGGTATCATTATTTTCTCACATTCACAGATGATTTGAGCAGATATGGGTATATCTACTTAATGAAACACAAGTCTGAAACATTTGAAAAGTTCAAAGAATTTCAGAGTGAAGTGGAAAATCATCATAACAAGAAAATAAAATTTCTACGATCTGATCGTGGAGGAGAATATTTGAGTTACGAGTTTGGTCTACATTTGAAACAATGTGGAATAGTTTCGCAACTCACGCCACCCGGAACACCACATTTGAAACCGGGATTTTTCCGGAGTACCGGGGGGTTACCGGAAACCCCCCCGGGGGTTATTGGGCCTACATGGGCCACGAGGGAGAAGAGGAGGGCCGGCCAGGGCAGGCCGCGCGCCCCCTCCCCCCTAGTCCGAATAGGACAAGGAGGGGGGGCGGCGCCCCCGTTTCCTCTTTCCCCTCCCCCCTTTCCTTCTCCACCAAGTCAAGAGGGGGGAGTCCTATTCCCGGTGGGAGTAGAACTCCTCCAGGCGCACCCCTTGGGGGCCGGCCGCACCTCCCCCTCCCTCCTTTATATACGGGGGAAGGGGGGCACCCTAGAACACACAAGTTGATCTACGTGATCGTTCCTTAGCTGTGTGCGGTGCCCCCTTCCACCATATTCCACCTCAGTCGTATCGTCGCAGAGTTTAGGCGAAGCCCTGCGCCGGTAGAACATCATCATCGTCACCATGCTGTCGTGCTGACGGAACTCATCCCCGACACTTTGCTGGATCGGAGTCCGGGTATCATCGAGCTGAACATGTGCTGAACTCGGAGGTGCCATACGTTCGGTACTTGGATCGGTCGGATTTTGAAGACATACGACTACATCAACCGCGTTGTCATAACGCTTCCGCTTACTGTCTACGAGGGTACGTGGACATTACTCTCCCCTCTTGTTGCTATGCATCACCATGATCTTGCGTGTGCGTAGGAATTTTTTTGAAATTACTACGTTCCCCAACAATCACATCACAGCATGCCCTACAAAAACAAGTTAGACGTCCTCTACTTTGTTGTTGCAAGTTTTATGTGGCTGCTATGGGCTGAGCAAGAACCGTTCTTACCTACGCATCAAAACCACAACGATAGTTCATCAAGTTAGTGTTGTTTTAACCTTCTCAAGGACCGGGCGTAGTCACACTCGGTTCAACTAAAGTTGGAGAAACTGACACCCGCCAGCCACCTGTGTGCAAAGCACGTCGGTAGAACCAGTCTCGCGTAAGCGTACGCGTAATGTCGGTCCGGGGCGCTTCATCCAACAATAACACCGAACCAAAGTATGACATGCTGGTAAGCAGTATGACTTGTATCGCCCACAGCTCACTTGTGTTCTACTCGTGCATATAACATCTACGCATAAACCAGGCTTGGATGCCACTGTTGGGGAACATAGTAATCTCAAAAAAATCCTAGGCACATGCAAGATCATGGTGATGCATAGCAACGAGAGGGGAGAGTGTTGTCCACGTACCCTCGTAGACTGTAAGCGGAAGCATCAGCACAACGCGCTTGATGTAGTCATACGTCTTCACGATCCGACCGATCCAAGTACCGAACGTACATCACCTCCGAGTTCAGCACACGTTTAGCTCGATGACGTCCCATGAACTCTGATCCAGCAGAGCTTTGCGGGAGAGTTCCATCAGCACGACGGCGTGATGTTGTTGTTGATGATGCTACCTACGCAGGGCTTCACCTAAGCACCACTACGATATTACCGAGGTGGAATATGGTGGAGGGGGCACTGCACACGGCTGGGAGAGATCAACAGATCAACTTGTGTGTCTAGAGGTGCCCCCCTGCCCCCGTATATAAAGGAGCAAGGGGGGAGAGGCGGCCGACCAAGGAGGGCACGCCAAGGGCGGAGTCCTACTCCCACCGGGAGTAGGACTCTGTTGGAAATATGCCCTAGAGGCAATAATAAAATGGTTATTATTATATTTCCTTGTTCATGATAATTGTCTATTGTTCATGCTATAATTGTATTAACTGGAAACCATAACACATGTGTGAATACATAGACCACAACATGTCCCTAGTGAGCCTCTAGTTGACTAGCTCGTTGATCAATAGATGGTTATGGTTTCCTGACCATGGACATAGGATTTCATTGATAACGGGATCACATCATTAGGAGAATGATGTGATGGACAAGACCCAATTCTAAGCCTAGCACAAGATCGTATAGTTTGTTTGCTAAAAGCTTTTCTAATGTCAAGTATCATTTCCTTAGACCATGAGATTGTGCAACTCCCGAATACCATAGGAATGCTTTGGGTGTGCCAAATGTCACAAGTAACTGGGTGGCTATAAATGTGCACTACGGGTATCTCCGAAAGTGTCTGTTGGGTTGGCACGAATCGAGACTGGGATTTGTCACTCCGTGTGACGGAGAGGTATCTCTGGGCCCACTCGGTAATGCATCATCATAATGAGCTCAATGTGACTAAGTAGTTAGTCACGGGATCATGCATTACGGAACGAGTAAAGTGACTTGCCGGTAACGAGATTGAACGAGGTATTGGGATACCGACGATCGAATCTCGAGCAAGTAACATACCGACTGACAAAGGAAATTGTATACGGGATTGCTTGAATCCTCGACATTGTGGTTCATCCGATGAGATCATCGTGGAACATGTGGGAAACAACATGGGTATCCAGATCCCGATGTTGGTTATTGGCCGGAGAGATGTCTCGGTCATGTCTGCATGGTTCTCGAACCAGTAGGGTCTACACACTTAAGGTTTGGTGACGCTAGAGTTGTTATGGGAAATAGTATGTGGTTACCAAAGTTTGTTCGGAGTCCTGGATGAGATCCCGGACGTGAAGAGGAGCTCTGGAATGGTCCGGAGGTGAATATCGGTATATTGGACGAAGGGTATTGGAGTCCGGAATTGTTCCGGGGGTACCAGGTGATGACCAGCGTGTCCGAAAGGGGTTTCGGAGGCCCCGGCAAGTGCTGGGGGGCCTTATGGGCCAAGGGGAGGGGGCACATCAGCCCACTAAGGGGCTGAGAGCCCCTCCCATCCCATCTCACGTAACCTGGAGAGGTAGGGGCGCCACCCCTAGGGCACCCTCCCCTCCCGGCTTGGGGGGCAAGTTTCCTAGGGGGTGGGGGTGCCCAAACCCATCTAGGGTTTCCCCTGGCCGGCGCCCCCTCCTCTAGATCCATCAAGAGGGGCCGGCCCCCTCTTCCCTTCCCCCTATATATAGTGAGGGGGTGGGAGGGCAGCCACACCCTTCCCCTGACGCAGCCCCTCCCTCCTCCAACACCTACTCCTCCTCCGTAATGCTTGGCGAAGCCCTGTCGAAGAACCACGAGCTCCATCACCACCACGCCGTCGTGCTGTCGGAGTTCTCCCTCAACTTCTCCTCTCCCCTTGCTGGATCAAGAAGGAGGAGATGTCCCCGGGTTGTACATGTGTTGAACATGGACGCGCCGTCCGTTCGGCGCTAGATCGGATCTTCTGCGATTTGAGTCCCCGCGAGTACGACTCCTTCATCCACGTTCTTTCAACGCTTCTGTATCGCGATCTTCAAGGGTATGAAGATGCACTCCCCTCTCTATCGTTGCTAGTCACTCCATAGATTGATCTTCGTGATGCGTAGAAAATTTTGAATTTCTGCTACATTCCCCAACAGTGGCATCATGAGCTAGGTCTATGTGTAGTTTCTATGCATGAGTAGAACACAAGTTGTTGTGGGCATCGATTTTGTCAATTTACTTGCCACTACTAGTCTTATCTTGATTCGGCGGCATTGTGGGATGAAGCGACCTGGACCGACCTTACACGTATGCTTACGTGAGATTGGTTCCACCGACTGACATGCACTAATTGCATAAGGTGGCTAGCAGGTGTCTGTCTCTCCCACTTTAGTCGGATTGGATTCGATGAAAAGGGTCCTTATGAAGGGTAAATAGCAATTGGCATATCACGTTGTGGTTTTAGCGTAGGTAAGAAACGTTCTTGCTAGAAACCTATAGCAGCCATGTAAAACTTGCAACAACAATTAGAGGACATCTAACTTGTTTTTGCAGCATATGCCGTGTGATGTGATATGGCCAAAAGGATGTGATGAATGATATATATGTGATGTATGAGTTTGATCATGTTCTTGTAATAGGAATCACGACTTGCATGTCGATGAGTATGACAACCGGTAGGAGCCATGGGAGTTGTCTTAATTTATTGTATGACCTGCGTGTCATTGAATAACGCCATGTAATTACTTTACTTTATTGCTAAACCGTTTGCCATAGTAGTAGAAGTAATAGTTGGCGAGACAACTTCATGAAGACACGATGATGGAGATCATGATGATGGAGATCATGGTGTCATGCCGGTGACGATAATGATCATGGCGCCCCGAAGATGGAGATCAAAAGGAGCAAAATGATATTGGCCATATCATGTTGCTATTTGATTGCATGAGATGTTTATCATGGTTTTGCATCTTATTTGCTTAGAACAACGGTAGCATAAATAAGATGATCCCTCATAAAATTTCAAGAAAGTGTTCCCCCTAACTGTGCACCGTTGCGAAGGTTCGTTGTTTCGAAGCACCACGTGATGATCGGGTGTGATAGATTCTTACGTTTGCATACAACGGGTGTAAGCCAGATTTACACATGCAAAACACTTAGGTTGACTTGACGAGCCTAGCTTGTACAGACATGGCCTCGGAACACAAGAGACCGAAAGGTCGAACATGAGTCGTATAGCAGATGTGATCAACATGAAGATGTTCACCGATGATGACTAGTCCGTCTCACGTGATGATCGGACACAGCCTAGTTGACTCGGATCATGTATCACTTAGATGACTAGAGGGATGTCTATCTAAGTGGGAGTTCATTAAATAATCAGATGAACTTAATTATCATGAACATAGTCAAAAGGTCTTTGTAAATTATGTCTAGCCTACGCTTTAGTTCTACTGTTTTAGATATGATCTTAGAGAAAATTTAGTTGAGAGTTGACAGTAGCAATTATGCGGACTGGGTCCATAAACTGAGGATTGTCCTCATTGCTGCACGGAAGGATTATGTCCTTAATGCACCACTCGATGTGCTGAACCTCGAGCGTCGTTTGTGGATGTTGCGAACATCTGACTTACACGTTTTGATGACTACGTGATAGTTCAGTGTGTAATGTTAAACGGTTTAGAATTGAGGCACCGAAGACATTTTTGAAACGTCGCAGAACATATGAGATGTTCCAAGAGCTGAAATTAGGATTTCAGGCTCGTGCTCACTTCAAGAGGTATGCGACCTCCGACAAGTTTCTTAACCTGCAAACTAAGGGAGAAAAGCTCAATCATTGAGCATGTGCTCAGATTGTCTGAGTACTACAATCACTTGAATCGAGTGGGAGTTAGTCTTCCAGATGAGATAGTGATGGTTCTCCATAGTCACTGCCACCAAGCTATTAGAGCTTCGTGATGAACTATAACATATCAGGGATAGACATGATGATCCTTGAGCAATTCGCGATGTTTGACACCGCGAAAGTAGAAATCAAGTAGGAGCATCAATTGTTGATGGTTAGTAAAACCACTAGTTTCAAGAAGGGCAAGGTTAAGAAGGGATACTTCATGAAACGGCAAATCAGTTGCTGCTCTAGTAAAGAAACCCAGGGTTGAACCCAAACCCGAGACTAAGTGCTTCTATAATGAGGGAACGGTCACTAAAGCAGAACTACCCTAGACACTTGGTAGATGAGAAGGCTGGCAAGGTTGACAGACGTATATTGGATATACCTTGTATTAAATGTGTACTTTACTAGTACTCCTAGTAGCACCAGGGTATTAAGATACCGGTTCGGTTGCTAAGTGTTAGTAACTCGAAATAAAAGAACTACGGAATAAACGGAAACTAGCTAAAGGTGAGATGACGATGTGTGTTGGAAGTGTTTCCAAGGTTGATGTGATCAATCATCGCCTGCTCCCTCTACCATCGAGATTGGTGTTAAACCTAAATAATTGTTATTTGGTGTTTGCATTGAGCATAGACATGATTGGATTATGTTTATCGCAATACGGTTATTCATTTAAGGAGAATAATGGTTACTCTGTTTATTTGAATAATACCTTCAATGGTCTTGCACCTAAAATGAATGGTTTATTGAATCTCGATCGTAGTGATACACATGTGCATACCAAAAGATATAAGATAGTAATGATAGTACCACATACTTGTGGCACTGCCATTTGAGTCATACTGGTATAAAACGCATGAAGAAGCTCCATGTTGATGGATCATTGGACTCACTCATTTTGAAAAGATTGAGACATGCGAACCATGTCTATTGGTATATATGCATGAAGAAACTCCATACAGATGGATTGTTTGGACTCACTTGATTTTGAATCACTTGAGACATGCAAATCATACCACATGGGCAAGATGACTGAAAGGCCTTGTTTTTCAGTGAGATGAAACAAGAGAGCAACTTGTTGGAAGTAATACATTTGATGTGTGCCATCCAATGAGTGTTGAGGCACGAAGTGAATATCGTTATGCTCTTACTTCACATATGATTTGAGTAGATTCTGAGTATATTTACTTGATGAAACACGAGTCTGAATTACTAAAAGGTTCAAGCAATTTCAGAGTGAAGTTGAAGATCATCGTGGCAAGAGGATAAAATGTCTATGATATGATCATAGAGATGAATATCTATGTTACGAGTTTGGTACACAATGAAGACCTGGTGGAAATTGTTTCATAACTAATACCGCCTGGAACACCATAGTGTGATGGTGTGTCCGAACATCATAAATGCACCCTATTGGATATGGTGCATACCATGATGTCTCTTATTGAATTACCACTATTGTTTATCGGTTAGGCATTAGAGACAACCGCATTCACTTTAAATAGGGCACCACGTAATTCCATTGGTATGACTCCGTATGAACTATGGTTTAGAGAAACCTAAGCTGTCATTTCTTAAAAAATTTGGGGCTGTGACGCTTATGTGAAAAGTTTTTCTTGATGAGCTCGAACCCAAATCGGATAAAATGCATCTTCATAGGGCACCCAAAACAGTTGGGTATACCTCCTAATTCTGATCCGAAAGCAAAAGTGATTGTTTCCAGAAATGGGTCCTTTCTCGAGGAAAAGTTTCTCTTGAAAGAATTGAGTGGGAGGATGGTGGAGACTTGATGAGGTTATTGAACCATCACTTCAACTAGTGTGTAGCAGGGCACAGGAAGTTGTTCCTATGGCGCCTACACCAATTGAAGTGGAAGATGGTGATAGTGATCATGAAATTTCAGATCAAGTCACTACAAAACCTCGTAGGTCGACAAGGATGCGTACTACTTCAGAGTGGTACGTAATCCTGTCTTAGAGGTCATGTTGCTAGACAACAATGAACCTACGAGCTATGGAGAAGCGATAGTGGGCCCGGATTCCGATGAATGGCTCGAGGCCATAAAATTGAGAGAGGATCCATGTATGAAAACAAAGTATAGACTTTGGAAGAACTACTCGATGGTCGAAAGGTTGTTGAGTACAGATGGATTTTAAAAGGAAGACAGACAATGATGGTAAGTGTCACCATTAAGAAAGCTCGACTTGTCGCTAAGATGTTTTCCGACAAGTTCAAGGAGTTGACTACAATGAGACTTTCTCATTCATAGCGATGCTAAGAGTCTGTTGGAATTATATTAGCAGTTACTGCATTATTTATGAAATCTTGCAGATAGGATGTCAAAACGTTGTTTCCTCGACGATTTTCTTGAGGAAAGGTTGTATGTGATACAACTAGAAGGTTTTGTCAATCCTGAAAGATGCTAACAAGTATGCAAAGCTCCAGTAATCCTTCTAAGGACTGGAGTAAGCATCTCGGAGATGGAATATACGCTTTGATGAGATGATCAATGATTTTGTGTTTATACCAAGTTTATGAGAAACTTGTATTTCCAAAGAAGTGAGTGGGAGCACTATAGAATTTCTGATGAGTATATGTTGTTAACATATTGTTGATCAGAAATGATGTAGAATTTCTGGAAATCATATAGGGTTATTTGAAAAGTATTTTTCAATGGAAAACCTGGATTAAGCTACATGAACATTGAGCATCAAGATCTATAAGGATAGATCAAAAACGCTTAATAGTACTTTCAAATGAATACATACCATGACAAGATTTTGAAGGAGTTCAAAATAGATCAGCAAAGAAGGAGTTCTTGGTTGTGTTATAAGGTGTGAGTATTGAGTAAGACTCAAGACCTGACCACGGCAGAAGAGAGAGAAAGGACGAAGGTCGTACCCTATGCTTTAGACGTAGGCTCTACAGTATGATATGCTAAGTACCGCACCTGAAGTGTGCCTTGCCATGAGTCAGTCAAGGGGTACAAGAGTGATCCAAGAATGGATCACATGACAGCGGTCAAACTTAACCTTAGTAACTAGTGGACTAAGGAATTTTCTCAATTATGGAGGTGGTAAAAGAGTTCGTTGTAAAGGGTTACGTCGATGCAAACTTTGACACTAATCCGGATGACTCTGAGTAGTAAACCAGATTCGTATAGTAGAGCAGTTATTTGGAATAGCTCCAAGTAGCGCCTGGTAGCTGCACCTACAAGATGGCATAGATATTTGTAAAGCACATACGGATCTGAAAGGTTCAGACCCGTTGACTAATAAACCTCTCTCACAAGCGAGATATGATCAAACACCATGGGTGTTGGATTCAATACAATCACATAATGATGTGAACTAGATTATTGACTCTAGTGCAAGTGGGAGACTGTTGGAAATATGCCCTAGAGGTATTGGGATACCGACGAGTAAAGTGACTTGCCGGTAACGAGATTGAACGAGGTATTGGGATACTGACGATCGAATCTCGGGCAAGTAACATACCGACTGGCAAAGGAAATTGTATACAGGATTGCTTGAATCCTCGACATTGTGGTTCATCCGATGAGAACATCATCGAACATGTGGGAGCCAACATGGGTATCCAGATCCCGATGTTGGTTATTGGTCGGAGAGATGTCTCGGTCATGTCTGCATGGTTCCCGAACCCGTAGGGTCTACACACTTGAGGTTCGGTGACACTAGAGTTGTTATGGGAAATAGTATGTGGTTACCGAAGGTTGTTTGGAGTCTCGTATGAGATCCTGGACGTGACGAGGAGCTCCGGAATGGTCCGGAGGTGAAGATCGGTATATTGGACGAAGGGTATTGGAGTCCGGAATTGTTCCGGGGGTACCAGGTGATGACCAGCGTGTCCGAAAGGGGTTTCGGAGGCCCCGGCAAGTGTTGGGGGGCCTTATGGGCCAAGGGGAGGGGGCACATCAGCCCACTAAGGGGCTGAGCGCCCCTCCAACCCCATATCAGGTAACCTGGAGAGGTAGGGGCGCCACCCCTAGGGCAGCCTCCCCTCCCGGCTTAGGGGGCAAGTTTCCTAGGGGGTGGGGACGCCCAAACCCATCTAGGGTTTCCCCTGGCCGCCGCCCCCTCCTCTAGATCCATCTAGAGGGGTCGGCCCCCTCTCCCCTTCCCCCTATATATAGTGAGGGGGTGGAGGGCAGCCACACCCTTCCCCTGACACAGCCCCTCCCTCCTCCAACCCCTCCTCCTCCTCCGTAGTGCTTGGTGAAGCCCTGCCGGAGAACCACGAGCTCCATCACCACCACGCCGTCGTGCTGTCGGAGTTCTCCCTCAACTTATCCTCTCCCCTTGTTGGATCAAGAAGGAGGATACGTCCTCGGGCTGTACGTGTGTTGAACGCGGAGGCGCCGTCCGTTCAGCACTAGATCGGATCTTCCACGATTTGAATCGCCGCGAGTACGACTCCTTCATCCGCGTTCTTGCAACGCTTTCGTATCGCGATCTTCAAGGGTATGAAGCTGCACTCCCCTCTCTCTCGTTGCTAGTCACTCCATAGATTGATCTTGGTGATGCGTAGAAAAGTTTGAATTTCTGCTACGTTCCCCAACAGACTCCACCTTTCCTTGTTGGAGTAGGAGAAGGGAAGGAAGGGAGAGAGGAGGAGAAGGAAAGAAGGGGGGGCGCCGCCCCCCTCCTTATCCAATTCGGACTAGAGGGAGAGGAGGTGCGCGGCTGCCCTGGCCGCCCCTCCTATTCTCCCGCCAAGGCCCATTAGGCCCAATATACTCCCCGGGGGGTTCCGGTAACCCCCCGGTACCCCCGTTAATGTCCGAAACCTCCCGAAACACTTTCGGTGTCCGAACATAGTCATCCAATATATCGATCTTTACATCTCGACCATTTCGAGACTCCTCGTCATGTCCGTGATCATATCCGGGACTCTGAACTACCTTCGGTACATCAAAACACAAAAACTCATAGTACCGATCGTCACCAAACTTTAAGCGTGCGGACCCTACGGGTTCGAGAACTATGTAGTCATGACCGAGACACGTCTCCGGTCAATAACCAATAGCGGAACCTGGATGCTCATATTGGTTCCCACATATTCTACGAAGATCTTTATCGGTCAAACCGCATAACTACATATGTCATTCCCTTTGTCATCGGTATGTTACTTGCTCGAGATTCGATCATAGGTATCTCAATACCTAGTTCAATCTCGTTACCGGCAAGTCTCTTTACTCGTTATGTAATGCATCATCCCGCAACTAACTCATTAGTCACATTGCTTGGAAGGCTTATAGTGATGTCCATTACCGAGACTCAATCTCGAAATACGTCAACTCAACAAGTACCTTCGGAGACACCTGTAGAGCACCTTTATAATCACCCAGTTACGTTGTGACGTTTGGTAGCACACAAAGTGTTCCCTCCGGTAAGCGGGAGTTACATAATCTCATAGTCATAGGAACATGTATAAGTCATGAAGAAAGCAATAGCAACATACTAAATGATCAAGTGCTAAGCTAACGGAATGGGTCAAGTCAATCACTTCATTCTTCTAATGATGTGATCCCATTGATCAAATGATAACTCATATCTATGGTTAGGAAACTCAACCATGTTTGATCAATGAGCTAGTCAAGTAGAGGCATACTAGTGACACTATGTTTGTCTATGTATTCACACATGTATTATGTTTCCGGTTAATACAATTCTAGCATGAATAATAAACATTTATCATGATATGAGAAAATAAATAATAACTTTATTATTGCCTCTAGGGCATATTTCCTTCACAAAACATCTATCAAAGTTTCCTTCTCTCTGGATTTCACCACAATATCATCCACATAAGCATGAACATTGCGCCCAATCTAAGTGTGAAGACAATTCTGCACGCATCGCTGATAAGTCGCCTGGGCACTCTTGAGCCCAAAAGGCATAGACACGTAGCAGAAGGCTCCAAAGGGAGTGATAAAAGTTGTCTTCTCCTGGTCTTTCACTGCCATCTTTATCTGATGATAACCAGAATAAGCATCCAAAAAACTCAAATGCTCACAACCCGTCGTAGCATCAATGATTTGATCAATATGAGGGATAGCAAAAGGATCAGCCGGACAGGCCTTGTTTAAGTCTGTGTAGTCCACACACATACGCCAAGTGCCATTCTTCTTAAGCACCAGCACCAGATTAGCCAGCCACTCAAGATGAAAGACTTCGACAATAAACCCTGTCGCCAAGAGCCGGGCCACTTCTTTACCAATGGCCTTACGCCTCTCCTCATTGAAGCGACAAAGGAATTGCTTGACCAGCTTAAACTTCGGATCAATATTAAGAGTGTGCTCAGTGAGTTCCCTCGGTACACCCAGCATGCCAGAATGTTTCCATGCAAAGATGTCCCAGTTCTCACGGATGAACTCGATGAGTGCGGTTTCCTATTTTGGATCCAGGTTAGCACTGATATTGAACTGCTTGGGTGAATCGCCAGGAACAAAGTCAACTAGCTTAGTGTCATCGGCCGACTTAAACTTCAATACCGGATCATGCTCTGTGGTTGGCTTTTTCAAAGATGTCATATCCGCAGGATCAACATTGTCTTTGTAGAACTTCAATTCCTCTGTTGCACTGACAGATTCAGCATAAGCAACGTCACCTTCTTCACACTCCAAAGCTATTTTCCGGCTTCCATGCACTGTGATGGTCCACTTGTAACCCGGCATCTTGAGCTGCAGATAAACATAACAAGGTCGTGCCATGAACTTGGCATAAGTCGGCCGTCCAAACAGAGCATGGTACGGGCTTCTAATCTTGACCGCTTCAAAGGTTAATTTCTTAGCCCTGGAATCATGGTCATCCCCAAAGGCTACTTAGAGATCAATCTTGCCTACAGGATACACCGACTTACCAGTCACCACTCCATGGAAAACAGTATTGGACGGCTTAAGATTTTTATCAGTCAACCCCATGTGACAGAAAGTATCATAGTAAAGGATATTAATGATGCTACCCCCATCCATGAGTACCTTAGTGAATTTGTATCCACCAACTTGAGGCGCCTGTTGGTGTCAAAACCGGCGGATCTCGGGTAGGGGGTCCCGAACTGTGCGTCTAAGGCTAATGGTAATAGGAGGCGGGGGACACAATGTTTACCCAGGTTCGGGCCCTCTCTATGGAGGTAATACCCTACTTCCTGCTTGATTGATCTTGATGAATATGAGTATTACAAGAGTTGATCTATCACGAGATCGTAATGGCTAAACCCTAGAAGTCTAGCCTATGTGGTTATGATGGTTGTGGCTTAACCCTAGAAGTCCAAACCCTCTGGTTTATATAGACACCGAGGGGACTAGGGTTGTACAAGTCAGTTACAGAGAAAGGAATCTACATATCCGAATCGCCAAGCTTGCCTTCCATGCCAAGGAGAGTCCCATCCGGACACGGGACAAAGTCTTCTATCTTGTGTCTTCATAGTCCATCAGTCTGGCCAAAGTATATAGTCTGGCGGTCCGAGGACCCCTTAGTCCAAGACTCCCTCAGTAGCCCCTGAACCAGGCTTCAACGACGATGAGTCCGACGCGCAGATTGTCTTCGGCATTGCAAGGCGGGTTCCTTCTCCGAATACTCCATCATAGTCTTCCGAACATAGAAAACGCGTCTGGCTCTGCAAAACAAGTACCACACACAGCCGTAGAGAGTATAATATTTCACGAGTCCAATCCACTGACAACTTTTTGTAGCATGAAATCACGCCACTGCCCGGTCATTATTCGAACCGTTTTTAGCCCGTTGCTCCGTATTTCGAGGTGCGGTTTCACTGGCACATCTTGTCGAAGCAGAGTTCGTGTCCCTTTATCACGGGATTCTCATCAATACGGGCATGGGTAACCCAACCGTGTCATATGCACGGCGCTTGGGGAATAGGCGGGTTTTAAGGTGAGCAGGGAGGCGCATGACTTTTACTGCCTTTATAAAGGGATAAGGATTCATCCTTGTTCACCCACGCCTTCTTCTTCCTCTGCCCATCCGTTCTCGAGCTCCAGCGCCCAAGCTCTCACCTTCTCCGTCCAAAAAAGCACTCCAATCATGTCCGGACCCGGAGTTGGAGGCAAGTGGATGGTCTCCTCCGTCAAGAAGAAGGACATCAAGGAGCTCCGAGAGGCCGGGTACCTGGCCAAGGACATCGCTTATCGCCTTCCGTCCAAAGGACAGATCGTCCCCACCCTAGAGCCCCAGGAAAGGGTGGTGTTTCTCACACACTGCGTCCGCGGGCTGGGATTCCCCCTCCACCTGTTCATTCGCGGACTGATGTTTTACTACGGGCTAGACTTCCACGACTTGGCCCCCAACTCTATCCTCAACATCTCGGCATGTATTGTCGTGTGCGAGGCCTTCCTCCACATCCCACCTCACTTTGGCCTATGGCTGAAGACCTTCAATGTGAAGCCCAAGGTGGTGAGCGGCCAACAAGCAGAGTGTGGAGGCGCCATGGTGGGCAAGATGCCCAATGTCACCTGGCCCGAAGGCTCCTTTGTGGAGACCATAAAGGGGTGGCAGTCGGGGTGGTTCTACATCACCGAGCCGCGCGGCACCAACTGGGCAGTGACCCCCGAATTCTGATCTGGAGTCCTGATGCAGCTCACCTCCTGGAAAGAGAAGGGCCTGACCTGGGGCTCTTCGGACGAGTTGACGGGGCTCCAGACGTGTGTCCAGAACATGACACACAAGAGAATCAAACTTGTCAACGTGGTCCAAGTTATGCTCGTCCGCCGGATCCTTCCGTGCCAACGTCGGACTTGCAATTTGTGGGAGTTTGACCCGGCCAAGCACCTAACGCTGCTGGAGCTCTTTGGCTCAATGCACGAAGACATCTGGAAGGTGCTCTTCAAGGCCGGCGAGATACCACCGCCCACGACCGAGGATCATGGGCTCAGCTCAAAACGCCAGGCTAATCTGGTAAGTTCTTTCATGCTTTCAAGGTATACCCTTTACTAGCATATTCAAGGGAGGAGTCTAAGCCTCCCTACCAATCTTTTCAGGCCTGGATAGAGATAGCGGAGCGGATTAACTGTCCGGCTCTGCTGCCCAAAGATCCAGAAATGCCTCTTCTGACGAAGATGTTGTTTTCAGCGCCTTATGAGGTGCCGAAAAAGAAGGCCAAAAAGAAGGCCCCGGGGACCAGAAGCGGTCTCCATCGCAAGCGCACTTCGGACGTGACATCCGAAGACGCCAGGACGCACTCCTCCACTGAAGACAACGAGGAAGAGGAGGAGGAAGTAGAAATCCATCCCCCTTGCTGGGGGAGAAAGAAGAGGACGACCTCCACAAATGGGCAGGCTGAAGCGTCCAAGAAGGGGAAGACTTCCCTTCCGGACAACTCCGCTGCGGCCACCAACAGCGGCGGGGAGTGGGAGCCCAGGGCCAAGCCCCTGGCCAAATCGCAAGTGTCCGGACACAGTAATATATCCGGCCTTTTTACTTTATCGTTTTTAATGTGCTGGATCTTGCACTTGCGGTCCGGCCTAGTCCAACATCGCGCTGTCCTCCTCTTCGGAGGGGTCGCTAGACCCATCAGCGATGAACAACATGTCCCTTCCGACGGCCTCCTCCCCCAAGGCCGCGGACAACACCGAGGTGTTGTCTCAAAGGATCCCAGGCCCGGGGGAGGCTCAAGAGGCCGTCCCGGTGGTGCCGGATGGTAAAACCTCTGTTGCTGAACACATGGGGGATAGACCCCTATGGACACCGACGATGGGGGCCGTACCCAATTCGGTCCCCAGCCGAATACAGCTCCGGAGACCTATGTGGCTCAGGATTCAGGCAAGCCGCCTCTTCCGAATGACGGGGGTGAGCCAACTTCACTGGTGACCTCTGTCCATCTAGAGGCACCGGATAGGTTGTTGGAAGCGCTGCGAGGCGCTTCCATTGTCGAAGAACACCGTACTCTTATGAGTACGGTGATTGAGAAGATCCAGTCCGCCAAAAGCATACTGACCGAAGCCTGCACTAGCCTTCTAACAGGCTTTGAGGTAAGCAACATAATTAGAAAAAGAATTTCACAGTATAGACAGTAGCCCCTGATACTCTGTCTGGTGTTCGGAAAGAAAAGCCGAACAGAGGATCAAAATAATTTTTGCATGAGTCTAACATAATATGTCTATGTGAATAAGCAGGCATCGCTGGTAGCCGCGTCCGCTCATACTGCGGAGGTTTCCGGACTGAAGCGGAATCTGGAGTGGGCCAAGGAGGAGCTCGGCCACGTGAAGAAGCAACTGGAGGACAGTCAAGGTATGAAGTACCCTGTGTATATATTTAGGAAGGATGAATGGTTCATGCTGACTAAAGTGTCATGACCTTTATTAGGGGCCACGGCTGAGGTGGCGGCCCTCAAGAAGGCGTTAGCCGAGGCTGAGGACAAAGCGGCCAAGGAACGCACCGCGCTCGAGAAGCAGGAGGCTCGGGTCAGCGAGGTCTAGCAAGAGCTCCAGGACGCCGTCAAGAAGTACGAGTCCTTGGAGCATGATTCTAAGACTCAAGAGTCCGAACTTGCCAAGGCCCGCCAGAGCGCGCAAGATGCCCGAGTCGAAGCCCAGAGCACCCTCCAGGAAATCCAAGCGGCCAAGAAGATTGTGGTGGGTAAGGCTTTTATTATGCAAAGCAAGTATGTGAAGGAAACGTTTCTTTTACTTACCCGAATTTGGAGCTCTCCAGGAGTGTTTGCGGATCTGCCGTGCAGCATATCAGATGCTGCAGAGTTTTATCGAGCCGAAGAAGGGAGCTATACGGAGAAGCTGTTCTGGTCTCAATACCTTGGACCAGAACATCCAGTGCCCTTTAGCGACCAGCTGAAACAGCTGGTCGACCTGCACAAGGCAGCCGAACTAGCCATGAAGGACTTAATAGTCCGGCTATGGCCTGCGGAGCCCATGCCCAGCAGCTACTTCGGACTCGTGAAGAAGCTTGTGAGTGCCTGCCCACAGCTTGAAGTTATAAAGCGGTCGGTCTGCATTGAAGGTGCGCGGATGGCCTTTGCCCGCGCCAAGGTGCACTGGGCGAAGATGGATGCCAAGAAGCTGATGACCGAGGGGCCGCCTGAGGGCAAAGAGCACCGCCGACCCGAGCTATATTTTGATAGTGTCCTGGAGGGATCCCGCCTTGTGGCGGAGCAATGTGCTAAGGATGACATATTCCCATGAACGCACTCATGTTATCCTATCCTGTAATATTAAACAGATCTATTATGTAATATAATGTCTGTTAGTTGAAAATTTTACCTCCTGTGTGGCAGTTTATAAAAATCTAAGAGTTGGCCAGTCATTGGCTTCAGCCCCCATGTAAATAGTACAGGGGTGTTCGGGATAAATTTAAACACTCTTTACTCCACCTTTTGGTCCTTAAAGGAGGTGTTTAGCGCAACGAACAAGGCAATCGGACTATACAGCTTTATCACCCTCACTTAGCCATATGAGTTTGACAATGAAAATTTGGGTGCCATCCCTAGTGTTCGGAAGGCCGAACTCGGGGCGCTATACGCGCCTAATCGGATAAGAACCAATTCCTCGCATAAAGCAGAAAAAATCTCTAAGGATTTGAAACCTCTCGAACAGCTGACCAGCTCTCGCCGCATCATGACAGTCAGTTTTCGGCTTTCTCTAGTGAGGTGCTTGTCCAGAAGAATCGGGACACAATCGCAGTAGTTCTCCCTTTACTACCCTAGCCGATATAGCGGAATGTAAGGTAGTAAGCACAGGAGCCGGGCAACCCAACTATTGACCAAAGACATGATTTGGAGCCGATGCATATAATGGTATAAGTTTGGGGTGCCGAAGTGTACTGTAAAAGTGTTCAGACTTTATTGTCGTTTTGCGGGGCGTGATGAAGCCCTGGAGTAATGCATACCAGAGTGTACGGGTGCAATTGATAAAAAATACAAAGACAAGGAAAAAAATCAAGTAATAAGCTGACGCTGCAAATTATTTTCCATTGTAATTTGATTAATACGTCAAGTCGTACTTGTACAAGTAATGTGATAAGCAAGTAAGGCTATTTGACATGCCATGACCAAGGGCGAGCTATGTGCGGGTATTCAAAACAGGTATAACAATCATTAGCAGAGACCACCTGGGGGTTCCCGTGTACATCAAAGCTCCTTGCCTCCTTGGTGTATCCGTCCCATGATGGGTCCGATGATCAGGTTATCAGAAAAAGCCTCGAGAACAGAAAAAACTGAAATAAAAAAATGTGAAGGTATACGGGTTCGGGAGCGGTTGAGCCGCATTGTGGACCACAGTCTAGGTGTGCCTCCGTCCATGCCCATGGTATTCTGAGTGCGTAGATATGTAAGCGCGGCACGAATGTCACCGCTTGATTGGGACTGGGACGGAGGCCGAATTGCTAGTCGAGCTCTGGACGAGCTGGACGGTCCTGCTGCAGAGTAGTTCGGACTCGCTTGACGGTGTCCGGGGGCTTTACTGCCGAATTGAGGTTCTGCCTAAAAAGGCCACTTTATACTTCTGCTGCAAGGTTTGCGGTGTGCTCCTCAGTACGGAGGGAACGCTCCGTATTTCCGTTGACCGTTATTACACCGTGTGGCCTGGGCATCTTGGGGTTGAGGTAGGCGTAGTGCGGCACCACATTGATTTTAGCAAATGCGGTTCATCCAAGCAGTGCATGATAACCACTGCGGAAAGGGACAATATTGAAGATTAACTCTTTGCTTCGGAAATTATCCGGGGATCTGAAGACCACTTCCAGTGTGATTGAGCCCGTACAGCAGGCCTCTACACCTGGTATGACACCTTTAAAGGTGGTTTTTGTGGGCTTGATCCTTGAGGGGTCGATACCCATTTTGCGCACTATATCCTGATAGAGTAGGTTCAGGCTGCTCCCACCATCCATGAGGACTCGCTTATAGATGGAATTCATCAATAATTGGGTCAAGGACTAGTGCGGCTGAACCGCCATGACGGATACTGGTCGGGTGGTCCCTGCGATCGAAGGTGATCGGACAGGAGGACCATGGGTTGAACTTTGGGGCGACTGGCTCCATCGCGTAGACGTTCCTGAGTGCATGCTTGCGCTCCTTCTTGGGGATATGGGTGGCGTATATCATGTTCATGGTTTTGATTTGGGGGGGGGGGATTTCTTCTGTCCCCCTGTGTTTGGTGGTCGGGGTTCCTCGTCATCGTCATTGCTTTGCGACCCTTTCTCCTTATTCTCGGCATTTGACTTCCGGCCTGTTTGAAGACCCAACATTCCCTGTTGGTATGATTAGCTGGTTTATCAGGAGTGCCATGCATTTGGCATGGTCAGTCTAGTGTGCGGTCCAGACTGTACGGGCCCGGATTATTTCTCTTGAATGGCTTCTTCCGCTGACCGGACTTAGAGCCACTGAATCCGGCATTGACCGCCGTGTCTTCGATGTTGTCACCGTTGTTTTGACGCTTATGTCTATTGCGTCGGGCCTTGTCGTTGTTGTTCCTAGCTTCAGAGGTGCTAGGTTCGCTTGTGTTGTTGTTGCTGCGGGCTAGCCAGCTATCTTCGCCCGCACAGAAGCGGGTCATGAGGGTCGTAAGGGCTGACATGGACTTCAGTTTTTCCTAGCCGAGGTGTATGGCCAGCCATTCGTTATGGATGCTGTGTTTAAGGGCCGCTAGGGCTTCAGCGTCCGGACAATCGACGATCTGGTTCTTTTTAGTTAGGAACCGAGTCTAGAATTTCCTGGCTGACTCTTCGGGCTGTTGGATTATATGACTTAGGTCATCGGCATCCGGAGGTCGGACATATGTGCCTTGGAAGTTGTCAAGGAAGGCGCCCTCCAATTCCTCCCAGCCGCCAATGGAGTTTTCAGGCAGATAGTTTAACCAGTATCTAGCTGG
Source organism: Triticum aestivum (assembly GCF_018294505.1). Taxonomy (NCBI): domain Eukaryota; kingdom Viridiplantae; phylum Streptophyta; class Magnoliopsida; order Poales; family Poaceae; genus Triticum; species Triticum aestivum. The sequence goes on along the minus strand of NC_057804.1, from coordinate 30,494,238 downwards.
TCCCTTGAGTTTGAGCGGGAGGTATTTGATGGTGTGAAAATCATCGCCGCGGGCCATATGAATGTGGAGAAGAAAATCCTCAATCCACACCGCGGGGTCTGTTGTGCCATCATATGATTCGATGTTTACGGGTTTAAACCCTTCTGGGAAATCATGTCCCATTACTTCGTCAGTGAAGCAAAGGGGGTGTGCGGCGCCTCTATATCGGGCCAAGTCGTGATGTAGCTCGGATGGAGCTTGTCTGCGGTTTTTAGCCCGGATGCGATTATGTTTGTCACGTTCAGCCAGATGGCCATCATCGCACGTCGAGGCGCGCCCCCGTGATCCATAGATTGATCTTGTCTGACCTGCTCTCTTTTCCAAGTTGTGACACAGGTCATGTGTATATCCTCGAGCTGTTGTATTTGTGTTTGTTCAGTGAGGCAGCGCGGGCTGGTGTTCAGCTTGAAGTGCCGCTTTGTCCCAGCCATGTGGTGCTCGGTCAGCCATATTGTACCTTGGTAGGACAGGCTCCAGCGCCTCGTCATTGAACTGTGGTAACAGTTTGCGCTTCGGGTAGCTTTTGGTTGGGTGCTCGAGGCCATATTCCTCGGCTACCAGGACATCCATCTTTCATTGAGCAGATCTTGATCAGCTTGAAGCTGCTGCTGCTTCTTTTTCAGGCTTCTTGCAGTGGAAATTAGCTGACGCTTAAAGCGTTCTTGTTCGGTGGGCTCTTCAGGCACGATGAAATCTTCGTCACCGAGGCTAACCTCATCCTCGGAGTGTGGGAGGTAGTTGCTATCCTCCGAGTCTTCGTTCATGGCCTGTTCGCCAGGGCTGACTCGCCCATCATCCCGTTCCTCCTATTCGGAGGTTGGCTCAATGGGGTCTTCATTGTTTTCGGCACCGTCTAGAGTGTTGTCCTCTTCTGTGATGGTATTGTTGTTTTTACTATGGCGTGGCTTAGAGCGGCGCCGCTGACGTCGGCGCTTCGGTTGTATCTCAGGTGGTTTATCCTCGACTGGATTTTCATCATCGCTGTTATTTTCTTTGGGTGTATCCACCATGTATATATCGTACGAGGAGATGGCTATCCAACGCCCTGTAGGCAGTTGTTCTTGCTCCTCTCCATTATCGTCGTCCATACCGTTGATGTCTTCGGAGTCGTAATCAAGCATGTCGGTTAAGTCATCGATAGTGGCTACAAAGTGGGTGGTAGGTGGGAAACGAAGTTCTTCGTCGTCCGCTTCCCATTCAAGCCAGACATAGTTCGGCCGAGAATCCCCTGACAGGGAGAGGGATTTCAATGAATTTAACACCTCGCCAAAAGGCGAGTGCTAGAAGATGTCCGTGGAGCTAAACTCCATGACCGGCGCCCAATCAGGTTCGATGGACGCGGATGCACGCGGTCCGGATCCCATAGCCGGAGACGAGTCCGAGGTTCCGGTGACACAAGCCCAACTTGATGTTGGGTCTGTGCGCGGCTCGAGCGCCGCTGAGTCTGCGGCCTCCACGACGGGGTTGAGCTTCCCGCTTTCGGATGGTGTAGTCCGCTCCAACTCTAGGGCTAGGGCGGTCACAGGCGCTATCTCATGTGCGTGGCCAGATGACAGATCTAGGTCATGTTCATCGTGGTGGCCGAGGACAGCCATCATGGGCTTGAAACCATTGAAGATCAAGTCTCCGTGGATATCGGCCACAAAATTCAGGCTTCCAAATCTGACCTGATGGCCAAGGGCATAGCTATCGATCTGCTCTAGATGGCCAAGCGAGTTGGCCCGCATTGCGAAGCCGCCGAATACGAAGATCTGTCCGGGGAGGAAAATCTCCCCTGGACTGTATTGTTGTAGATGATTGATGGAGCCATCAAACCTATCTTCAATGACACAACAGAACTCTCAATGAAAGCACCAATGTCGGTGTCAAAACCGGCAGATCTCGGGTAGGGGGTCCCGAACTGTGCGTCTAAGGCTAATGGTAACAGGAGGCGGGGGACACAATGTTTACCCAGGTTCGGGCCCTGTCTATGGGGTAATACCCTACTTCCTGCTTGATTGATCTTGATGAATATGAGTATTACAAGAGTTGATCTACCACAAGATCGTAATGGCTAAACCCTACAAGTCTAGCCTATGAGGTTATGATGGTTGTGGCTTAACCCTAGAAGTCCAAACCCTCCGGTTTATATAGACACCGGGGGGACTAGGGTTGTACAAAGTCGGTTACAGAAAAAGGAATCTACATATCTGAATCGCCAAGCTTGCCTTCCACGCCAAGGAGAGTCCCATCCGGACACAAGACGAAGTCTTCTATCTTGTGTCTTCATAGCCCATCAGTCCGGCCAAAGTATATAGTCCGGCTGTCCAAGGACCCCATAGTCCAGGACTCCCTCAGCGCCACCACCAAAGCCAAATGACCTGGATTATCAACCCGGGGCGGGTGATCTTCTCGACTCCACATAATAGGTTGCTCAAACCATCGCAAGTAATGGGGAACTGCTGGCTCAACAGTGTTCACAGCCCTTTTATGGAGCTTCTGGTCCTGCTTGCATAAACTTGTGGTGAAGACGTGATACTGCCCACTATTCAACTGCTTCGGATGACTTTGATATCCAGACTGCTGCTGCTGCTGACCCCCCTGACCGGATTGTTGATTGTAACCACCCTGATTACCTTGATGGTTTTGGTGACCCTGGAAGCTGGAACTAGAACCTCCACCACCGTAACCCGGGCCATGAGAACCGCCACCACCAAAACCTGAGTCGCCACCCGGCCCATGATTGTTCTGGAAAAAATCAGAATTTTTGAACTCCCTCATAATTTGACAATCTTTCGAAAGGTGACTGGACGGCCTTTCCTTCGTGCCATGCTTTGGGCAGGGCTGATTTAGCAACTGCTCAAGATTGAGACCTGATCCACCTGTACGAGGAGGTGGCTTCCCCTTACGACACTGACCATTATTTTGCGTATTGGTATTGGCCACAAAATATGAATTACTATTAGCCTTGCGCTTACCGTTGCCCCCCTAACTTGCCGGGTTATGCTGCCGACCCTTGGTGTTGCCACACTTTTTTCCCTTTCCCGGCTTTTCATCATCAAACTCGGGGTCCTTGGTACTATCAGAGTCGGTATATTTAATTAGAGCCGCCATCAGCTCCCCCATATTATTGCAATCGCGCTTCATCCGCCCTTGCTTCTGCTTAAGGGGGAAAAATGGTAGTTCTTCTCTAACATTAGGACTGCAGAGCCGACATTGATATTATCAAATGAGTGTAGGATAGCCTTGACTCGGCGCACCCAATGGGTCGTTGACTCGCCCTCTTCCTAGGTGCAAGCATCCAAATCCACAATCGACATGGGTTGTTTGCATGTATCTTTAAAGTTCTGGATAAACCGGGCTTTTAGCTCATCCCATGACCCGATGGAATTGGCGGGCAGCCCTTTTAACCAAGTATGGGTCGTCCCATCCAGCATCATGGTGAAGTATTTGGCACACGCAACATCACTGACCTCCAACAGTTCCATGGCCATCTCATAACATTCAATTCACGCCTCAGGGGGTAAGTCGGCTGTGTAGTTAAGCACCTTACGAGGTCCTTTGAAATCCTTGGGCAGACGCTCATTACGCAGAGCCGGTACTAAACATGGTATACCCGTGGTTTTAGACGTCACACCTGCCTCCACCGAAGCCATCGGATAAACCAGAAGATGTTGATGAGCCGCCTGCTGAGCCGCCTGCTCAGCTTCCCGACGTACCCTGTCCTGATCGACCAAACCATGAGCACCATCACGCGCCGGGTCATGCCCACGCGGCTAGTTACGGCACTGGTCGTTCCTTGAAACAGAGGGTGAGTCCATGTGTCTGCTATAACTCCGGCTTGGGCGAGGGGTCGAATGAATCCTCTCTCGACTGTAAGAATATGCCTCCTGCTATACCAATGTTGTTTGAAGAAGTTCTTTAGCCCTCCGTGTCTCAACCGCCGCTGGAGAATTGCCTTCAATTGGGAGAGCCGCCAATCGTGTCGCCGCAGCGATCATATTATCCAAAGGCTTGGAAAAATGACCCGATGGTGTCGGCAGATATTGAGGCGGTGTATTATTCAGACGAGGTGGCTCTGTCATGCACGTCTGAGCTGGCGCTCCAGCCCCGGGCGCTTTAACCTGGTATATCTCTGGTTGGTTACTGGTCCCTGCTCCAGGTGTGCAAAAGAGATTCCTCGCCTCGTAAACCAGCGGCAGATGACTCTGGTGCCGCCTCCTCATGATTTCATTTGAAGCGTTCTGATCCAACAAGAGCCGAAAGGAACTAGCTTGGATCCGTTGTGCCTGAGCATCCAAAACAACTCGCTCCGTTGTCATCCTAGCGTCCTCCGCCGCCAGGTCTTCCTTGGCTTACGCTACCTCGTCACACAGTTTTGCAATTTCCGCGTTATGCTGAGCTTGATTCGTCGGGCTAACCTCTGTTGTTAACAAGGTTGTCAGTTTGTCCAGCAAATCCGTCAAAACCTGAGCCGGCAGACGCACAGGGCCTCATGCCCCGGCTGCCATCACCGTTGCTGACTCGGAGACCATTGCTGCTGCAGCCGAAGAATTTTTCCCAGGCTGTGTACCGGCCATGAAGATTGCGACCCTGTTCGGTGGCTCATAGGGGTCCGGAATACTGTCGCCATCAGAACAACCCCCAAGCCTGCCGTTTTGCAGTTGATACAATGAAGTAGTCTCTCCCATGGACGACTCACCATCAGAATAGATGGTCATCTCACCATCAGACATGAATCTGTCCTTAAATTCCTCCCCATGGATGATCCCACGAAGGCACGTTTCATGGCGGGCTGAACTCGGGCGGGTCGTGCACACTGAGTCGTCTTGATGATGTCGGTGCAGATGTCCAGCTCAGGGCCTGGCTCGCCGATCTTGCTGATGAAGACGTGAATTCCGCCGACGGGGACCCGGTACCTGTACTCAATTGAGCCGGCTTCAGGGCCCCAGCCTGCATCGTCAATGTAGAGCTTGCCGCGACAACTGTTGGTCATCCGGCCCACAACGTATCCCTTGATCCCTGCGAAGCTGCCCTTTAAGAACTCGAAACCACTATGCGCTGGCCCCACGGTGGGCGCCAACTGTCGTGGAATAGTCACGGCAAATGTCCTAGTGAGAGGACTTAGTCGTGGGGCCATCACAACTAGGTTAGATTAAAGGGGTTAAACAAGACAAAGGACACAGGAGTTTATACTGGTTCGGCCCTGGTAAAGGTAAAGGCCTAATCCAGTTTGAGGTGGTATTGCTTATGTCTCGATTACCAGGGAGCGAATACGCTTGACCTATCTTTCGATCTCTTGTTTCTTGTCCTGAACCGCCGCCGGGTCGTCCCTTTATATACATTGGCTGAAGCCCAGCGGCTCACAGAGTCCCGGTCGGCTCATAGACAACGTGTCCGGCTCGGTGACTAAATATACTTGCCTTACAATATAAGTCATATACATATGGCGGTTTACCCCTATGGGCCTTAAGTCGCCCTTTGGGCCTTAGGCCCTTGCTTCGTGAACCATCATCTTGAATATCCGCATGGGCTTCGTATTGATGAACCACCATAGGTATAACCCGGCCCCTCTTGTGCGGGTCATACCTAATAGTCATATCCCCAACAGAATATAAATAGTTACATGCATATTGATTCAATGTGTAAAATTTGGTATAAAAAACAAAAATATATGTTATAAGTCCAGAAAAATCACATTTTATGTATGTTTTACACTATGTTTTTACATTCGTAATTTTATGTAACATAAAGTATTATTTACGGTGAGTACATATTTTATTACGTTCTCTTTTTATGTATGAAATAAGACAAAATTTACGAAACGTAAAAATACGATGGATTGATGTCAAAATAGAGAGAGGGTGAAGAATAACTATTCCTCATCCAGGGTGACGAATAGCACGACCCTATATTCTGGTCAGTCGTGTTCTATGTGATATAAGTATAATCTGGAAACTGTTTTTAGCAACTAAATACCCGTTTTAAATAAAATCACTCATTGGCGGATTTGCTCTCGGGAATGTGATGAACTTGCGTCGGTTTCAATTTTACTGCCTGAGTTGTTCGTCCTGAACTTCCCCCAGTGCTTGATTGAACTTCCACAAACATTTTCCAAATGGGGCTTGCAATATACCATTCGAAAGCTATGGACACGAGTATCATGGCCCAAGTTGAATTTTGGGCAAAATGAAAGCGGTTTAATAGCAGTTTTGAAAAGCATTTTTCTTCACACACAAAAATGTGAATCGTATTGTCGAGCTCATTTCTAAATGGTTTATCGGAATGACGCAAATGATATGGTGTTGGAAAGCTGCTGCAAAACCGCTCCTTCCACATGGTGAAAGTTTTCTCAAATTCCCTATGGTTAAAGAGTAATTTTGAAAATAGTCAAATTTCACAAACTGAAACAGTCGGGCTTGTATTTTTGGCGCCACTTGAAAATGGCTAATCCATTTGAGGCAAATGGTATGGCTTTGGAAAGCTTATGAAAATGCACTACTTGTTCATGTTGAAAAAAAATTCTAATTTTGAAAGGTTTAACAGTAATTTAGAAAACGGTACAAGTTCCACCGAGTTCGTATTTTCGAGCAAATTTTTTAACCGCACATCCGAATGCAGCAAATGTTATGGTGATGGAAAGCTTGAGGAAATGTGAAACTTTTTGGTGTATATTATTTCTCCCAATTCCTGACGGTTTTAAGTCAATTTTGAAAATGGCTAAAAACATTTTTTGGTCTTAATTTCTACAAACTTTATTGGAATGGGGCAAATAATATATCATTGAAAAGCTACGGAAAATGCAAAACTTTTTCATGTTGATGGTTTTCTCTGATTCCTAGCCATTTTCAAGTCATTTTGAAAAGAGCGAGATCATGCATTCTACCTTTATCACAAAACAGATTCTTCGAAAATGCACGGCGTGAAGAACTTGAACTTCTCAGCATGTCTACTTGAACTTCACTCTGTATTTAACATGCTTTTTTGGCTCATAGCTCTCCATCCACTTACCGGAATTGAGCAAGTGATGTACCAATGGAAAGATGTTGTAAACACACAACTTTTCCGTGTTGATCATTTTTCCATACTCGCAATGGTTTTAAAAGATTTTCATCTCAAATTCATTCAGTGTAGTAGTTGAACTTTCTGTTGTTTTCACGTTGAACTTCTATGACGTATTTTTCGTTTATAATTTTCTCATCCATTTGTTAGTGTTACACAAATGATATTCCTTTTGTACAAACCTCTCTCATAATAAAATTTTTAACTTTCTCCGACCGAGGACTTGAACTTATAACAACAACAAAATTGGACATTGCCTTTTAATTCATTTTTCTCATATTAAACACATACCATGTAGTACATGAACTTTTTCCATTTTATAATTTGAATTTTTTTCTTTTTGAAATTAAATTGCTTCCAAATAATAACTGAGGGGCTGTTTGGATTGTGACTATGTTTGCCATATATTGCCACATGATTTTTGCCACATTTTCCACACTTGCCTTAGTTGAGTTCCTCAAATTGTTAGCCACACTTTGGCTTGCCTAAGGGAATCTTGCCACACTTTTTGTGTCTATGACATGTGGGCTCACTGCTCATAAAAAAATCCTTGCCTTTGGTGTGGCTAGAACCAAACACCTACCTAACTTGGTCATACTTGCCTAAGGTTAGGTGTGGCAAAGTGTGGCAAGGTGTGGCTAGGAACCAAACAGCCCCTGAACTTCTTTCTGGATTGAGAGAATTATTTTAAAACGCAAAAAACAATTTCTTTTTGTGTTTTTGAACATGGAAATACAAGGTGAACCTCTCTCGCAATAATTTTTGAACTTCCCCGGATAGAGCACTTGAACTTCTTTTAACAAACCTTTTAAGTTTTTATTTTTCTATCATTTTATTCTCACCTGAAATGCATTCCTTGCAGTACTTGAACTTCTCATTGTTTTCACTATGAACTTCTGTCATATTTTTGTGTATATATGTCGAACTATACACAATTAAAGGTCGGGCGTCATTTTTTGCCATTTTAAAACATGTAATTGGAGGTCGGACGTCCCGCAAAATAAATTCTGAACTATGCACGGAGGTGCACGTGAACTTCTTGCAAGAAATCTAAGTTTTTTATATACTTCAAACTTCTATGTTATTTTAAATTGAAGATGTACAAAAAATCCTAGGTTCATAATAACATCGAACCGGTCCATTATTTTTAATTTGAACTTGTATGTTTTTTCGTAAAAAAGGCGAATTACATTTTTTGTGGAAACATTGAACTCTTTTCTTTTTTCTAATTTGATCTTCTTACTCTTTTTTTTATAAATGGGCAAAATTCAATTTGTTGGTTTTGTTGTTTGAAATGGGATAATCCTATTTTTTATAAAATCAAACTGTCTTTTTATATATTTTTTAATTCGAACTTCTCTGTTTCATTTTTTAGAAACAGGGAAATACATGTTTTTTACAATTTGAACTTCATTTTTTTTATAATTTGGACTTCTCAAAATTTTCTCGATGGACATCAAGTCAAGTTTTTCATAAGCCAATACAAAAACAATCAAACAAGAAAAAAATATTTTCACTCTTTTTTCTCGAGGCATAAACACTGTATCTTCAATTTTAGACCAGGCTTCATCAGACCGAGCAGTTGGTTTTCACTGACACCTAAGCCAACGGTTTTTACCCTATAAACTTGGTTGGTTTTAGTCTGTGAACACCCAATCACTCCCACAAGTTGCAAAGAAAAATGTACACCCTTCCTATCTTAGATTTAATCAAGAGGACAAATGCAGCAGGCTACCAAATTAAAGCAACATGGAAAAATGTAACAGGTCTAACATCTCTATACATGTTTGTTTTGTAACAAAATTGCCAGCAATACCCCAAGGGTTGGTTCAATGATACTTATTTCTTCTCGATACCTCATCAGCTTCAGGTTGGTGGCCTATAGGAGTGTAGCTTCCATCTCCTTTTCTTTCTGCGCATCATCAACATGTGTGTTAGAAAAAGGTTCATCATCTCGTTTTTTAACCATATCTTTTTCTGAATGTTAAAAATGCGACCATGGTTCAACTAGTACATAATCCATAATAAACTACAAGAGCTCATACAGAAAGACAACATGCTTTCAAGAAGCAATGACATTTTTAGTTTTGGACTAAAATCATAAAAACTCATCTCTCCATCTTGTAACTGTGGAACAATATTTTTATAATGCAAATCATTACCGGAACTTAATTACTAGAGCAAATGAGCAGAAACAAGATATTAGAACTAAAATGCATTTTAGCAAGATAGATATGTCATCACTAGTTTCACAAGTTCAGAATCACTTCAGACAGATAAAAGTAAGCAAGATGGCTCACGGATCTTGAGCTAGCTAGCAACTTGAACTGTAGACCTCATCCAAACACGACATTCAGACTTTCACAAAGTAAACCATGTCCATTCACCTAGACTCCCCAACAAACACAAAATGTGTGCTCCCAAATCTCTCTTACACCTGGTTCCAATTTTCACCATGCATTCTAGCCACCGGCGGCCATGCTATCGCTGCCATTTTATTTGAACTACTATGAGTAATCTACGACCTGCCGTGGATGCTCTACTGCCACATGATGGTGAACAACAGGAGCATCAGCGACAGCAGGACTGACCAGTCGACAAGCTCGTCGGAGTTGTGCTCTGGGGATGTAGGAGGGAACGGGATGGAATCTCACTCACCTCGCGCAACAGTGGCGAACGGCTGCAACTGGAGACAGTGGCCTGCGATGAAATAGTGTGGGCTGGAGGATGTGGCCGCGACGGCACGCGGGTGGCGGAGGCGGCGCTGCCTTTGACTGAGCGGATGGTTGCCGCGTGGTTGTCTAGGGCCAGCTGGGAAGGGCCCTCACAAACATGGTGGCCGGAGATCTCGTCGGGGGCTGGCGGTGGGCTAGATCGGACTGCCCTTGACCGGATCAACAGCGAGGTGGTAGTGCGGTGTCGGGGCCGTGCGTGGCACATGGAAGATGGTGGTGCATGACGTACTGCGGGCCGGTGGTGGCGCGTTGGGCTCAGTCGCGGATGGTAGTTGTTGCCGCTTAGGTTGGATGGTGGCGGCGGCCGCGTTGGTTGGATGGCTGCGATGGAAGCCGGTAGGAGGCGGAGGGGGTGGGCACGGTGAGCTCCGCCCGTGTGAGCTAGGAGGAGGTGGGGGTGGGGGCGGGATCCAGGCAGAGATGGCCGGGGGAGGTACGGCGAGCTGCACCAGCGATTGTTGGGAGATAATTCCAGGGAGCAGGCTGGAAGTGCGTGGGCTAGGAAATGGGCCGGTCGGGTGGTGGCATAGGCCATTCGGTTTCTCTGTTCCTTTACTTATTCGGATCCAGGAACACCTCCTCACGCCCTATATAGGCTGATTGTGATCCAAATAGTTATTCTAATCCCAGGATCAAAATAGTGATACATCTCGGCTATTTTGTTTCGCGTAACAGAATATTATTCTGTTACCCTACTTGAACTGACGGTTTCAGGCAGTTGTACTGATGAATTCGAGCGGTTGAACTGATGCTTTCATTTTTTCTTTGAAAATCGTCTTCTTTAGTTCAAATTTTTTTTGTCGAAACGGGTGTGTAATATATCATTGGAAAGCTCTTGACATCTACATTACACTCATATAATTTTTTTTTCAAAAAAATTATGGTTTAAGAATAGTTTTGAAAAAACCAATTTTTTCAAAACTGAAAAAGAGAATCATATTTTGGACTCAATTTTCAAACGGCTTATCGGAATTGAGAAAATAAGATGGTGTTGGAAAGCTGGTAAAAGTCTGCATCTTCCATATATCTATTATTTTTTCAAATTTTGTACAATTCAAAAGTAACTTGAAAAACGATCAAATTCTGAGCAAAACGTATTTTCGCTTTTTTTGCAAACGGTTTGTTGGATTGACACAAATGACACGGTGTTGGAAAGCTATGGAAAATGGCTAACTTTTTCATACTGAAATGTTTTTTAATTGCTTACGGTTTAAAAATGAATTCGAATATGGTCAAATTTGATTTTGAACACAATTTTTTTCAAAGTTTGTTAAAATGGGGAAAATAATATATCATTGAAAAGCTATCGAAAATGCAAACTTAGTCATGTTGAATGTTTTCTCAAATTCACAACCGTTTGAGAGTAATTTTGAATACAACAAGACGGATCCTGCTGTTTTTCTGTCTGAAAAACAGAGTACTCGTACTTATGTATGTGTATTTGTACTGAGTTATTTTTTATAGAGTAATTTTGAACGGTTCCGAGAAAAGAGTACTTGCACTGATGTTCGTATGGGTTTGTTTTGAGCATGTTTTCACATAGTAGACCTCTCTCTGTTTTTTGGGTATCATAGTCCCCGAACTTGCATGGTTTATATCGTTGAACTGAATGATATTATTTTCAAAAGGAAAATAAATTGTGTGTTTGTTTTTTTAACTTAATTTTCTTGCAAGATGTTTTGGACTTCTCTTGTTTTGCGACTTGAACTTTTACCATTTGAATTTTCATTGGGTTTCTTTTTGTTTGAGCTTTTTGCAAACTTATCTGGGACGTCGTGTTGAACTTACAACTTTTTTAATTGTGAATTTGTTGTGTTTTTACAATGCCAATATGCAGGAGAGCAGGGAGCGGGCAACGATAGAAGGAAGATGCACGTGGTGATCGTGGAAGCACTACATGGCTGAGCGACAACGATGGTTGATGGCAAGGCAGCACAGCACAACGTGTGGCGGAGAGGCATGGGGACGGGTGGGCAGCGCACTTACATGTCACTTGAGATGCACCTGCTGAACTGACCTCCTTGTCCCATCTGGACGGATCAGTTGCAGAACTTGGACGTCAACATCACAGAATACGAAAAGCTAACCATATTTTATTTTTCAAACTGATCATTGCTTTTAATTTGTACAGATCAATATTTTTGATTCAAACCATTTTTTTTATTCTTGTATGCACATCAAGCTGTCATGTACTATACCTTCTTTGAAGAAGTAGCAATCATCTCATCATATACATCAATTTTTTCACAGATATAATACATGTAGATGAATAACATATACACAACACCGACTGCAAATTTTCATACATGAACGACATATACACCACACCCGCTGCACATTTTCTTGCTATTAGAAGCCTCTTCAGATTTAATTGTTTGTATTGGGCATAACAAATTAACCAAAAACCGAATTATGAAGGTCAAAGTTCTTGAATTACAAACCAAAAGACAAGCAAACAAAGGATAAATAGAGGATTGACAAGGTCTAAGAGAGATCAATTGCAATACACTTTCACTCCATTTTTCACTCAGTAATAGCATGACTGAATAAGAAGTTCAAAACTGGAGCAGTTTTTCCTTTCAGTATCGTTGGGCACGAGCTCCTTGAGGAAGCTTGTGTGGCCAGTAGCACGTTGATCCTGCAATTGTGTCGACATGGAGGATCCGCCTCCAGGTCAGCCCGCAATAGGGTAACTTCTCTGCACTACAACAAATCAAAAGTAGTAAATGTACATATTTTGGACATACAAGCATAATGGAATTTGTTGAAATAACATGGTGTATCATGATACAAAGTACTGATGCTTTGGGAATTTTTGAACAGAGAAAAGAATTGCAGGCAGCTCAAGCGTCAAGAGCAGAAGAGCATGGGCTCACCGGGGAAGGAGGTAGACAGACGAAGTGGTTGGCCCAGCGCCCGGCCTGGTCTGCAAGGAGCCAAGGGAGGGTGCTACCTCTTGAGCTTGCGTTGATTTTTTCCTTGAAGAGGAAAGGGTGATGCAGCAAAGTAGAGTAAGTATTTCCCTCAGTTTGAGAACCAAGGTATCAATCTAGTAGGAGATAATGCACAAGTCACTGAATACCTGCACAAACAATCAACAAACTTGCACCCAACGCGGTAAGGGGTTGTCAATCCCTTCACGGTTATTTGCAAAAGTGAGATTTGATAGAGATAGATAAATGATAAAGTAAATATTTTTGGTATTTTTGGTTTATAGATTGGAAATTAAAGATTGCAAAATAGTAGATCGGAAACTAGTATGATGTAAAAGAGATTCAATATAATGGAAAAGAGACCCGGGGGCCATAGGTTTCACTAGTGGCTTCTCTCAAGATAGCAAATAATATGGTGGGTGAACAAATTACTGCCGAGCAATTGATAGAAGAGCACATAATTATGACGATATCTAAGGAAATGATCATGAACATAGGCATCACATCCATGTCAAGTAGACCGATCGATTCTGCATCTACTACTATTACTCCACACATCGGCCGCTATCCAACATGCATCTAGAGTATTAAGTTCATAAAGAACGGAGTAGCGCATTAATTAAGATGACATGATGTAGAGGAATTAACTCAAGCAATGTGATGAAAACCCCATCTTTGTATCCTCGGTGGCAACAATACAATACATGCCTTGCTGCCCCTGCTGTCACTGGGAAAGGACACCGCAAGATTGAACCCAAAGCTAAGCACTTCTCCCATTGCAAGAGAAACCAATCTAATAGGCCAAACTAAACCAATAATTTGAAGAGACTTGCAAAGATATCAAATCATGCATATAGGAATTCAAAGAAGACTCAAATAATATTCATAGATAATCTGATCATAAATCCACAATTCATCGGATCTCGGCAAACACACCACAAAAGAGTATTACATCGAATAGATCTCCAAGACATCAAGGAGAACATGGTATCTAGAATCAAAGAGAGAGAGAGAGAGAAGAAGCCATCTAGCTACTAGCTATGGACTCGTAGGTCTGTGGTAAACTACTCACGCTTCATCGGAAGGGTAATGGTGCTGATGTAGAAGCCCTCCGTGATCGAATCCCCCTCCGGCAGGACGCTGAAAAAGGCCCCTAGATGGTATCTCACGGGTATAGAAGGTTGCGGCGGTGGAAAAGTGTTTTCATGGCTCCCCCTAATGTTTTGGGGGTATAAGAGAATATATAGGCAAAGGAACTAGGTCAGGAGAGCTCCGAGGGGCCCACGAGGCAGGGGGGCACCCTACACCCTCGTGGTTGCCTCATTGCGTATCCGACTTCATCTCCAAGTCTCCTGGTTTGCTTCTGGTCCAAGAAAGATCATCGCGAAAGTTTCATTCCGTTTGGACTCTGTTTGGTATTCCTTTCCTGCGAAACTCTAAAACAGGCAAAAAAAATAGAAATTGGCACTGGGCCCTTAGTTAATAGGTTAGTCCCAAAAATAATATAAAATAGCATATAAATGCATATTAAACATCCCAAACAGATAATATAATAGCATGGAAAAATCAAAAAATTATATATGTTGGAGACGTATCAGAGGGAGAGCCCTTTTGTGGTGCTTGTCATGCTTCCTGGACGAATCAAAATGAAATAAAATTGAGAGACTGCAGAGATCTGCAGGGATCTTTTCACTTTTTGGATCCTACATGATGCAACACATAGACAAGATGCCATGACACACACACACACACACATTCACAGAATGAGGAGGGGCGGGTTTTATTTTGAACTTGCCTGGAAGTAATACTCTGGTCCCATTAAAAGTATATGTGTATAGTCTGTAATCTGTAAACAAAAAAAGATGCAGAATTTATAGACGAAAAGGTTAAAATAAAAGTTGAAACAACATAGAAACTATGAAGCAAATGGCACCAGTGATCTTCTAACTGAAGCACCATATTGTACTGATATTTTTTTGTCAATGAACTTTTGCAATATAGGTACTACAACTCACTGATGCTATTTACTCTTTGTTTTTAAAGGCATTTTCAATACATGTTGAACATCAGTTTTTTTTTAAACGCATCCATAGTTGAAATGGATTAGTACATGATGAACAATGTCAGTTTTCAGAATCAAAACTTGCACTGAATCGGTTAAACTATGAATATGTTCAAGGAATATGAGGGTCTCATGCTACTCTAGGCCAAGATGGAAAAATAGCAGTCATAATTCTCATAGGCATTTCAACAAACAATGGAGGGGCACCCGGGGGAGAAGGAATGGAGATCATGTAATCACCTTGGACTTCTGTGTGTGCTCGACTTGGACGGCTGCAGTGCATGGTGAAGATGGTGGCCATGATTTCAAGTTGGACTGTTCCCCGCGCTCCACTTGAACGGTTTCTAGTAACCATGTTGGATGAGCTCGCGACCGAGGGCAGCCAATGCGACTATCGAGAACAGTAGGTGGTCATGCTTGTTCTCGACAGCGAACTCACACTGAGGCGATGGTGAACGGCCTCGGCTGGCGCGGTTGGACCACTGGACAAAGTGGTGCCGGACCACTCACCGGGATGAGGAGTTTAAATATGTGTACTGCTCCATAGCAAATGTTTATATTGCACATATCCATAAAAATAGCTTTTATTTGACAACAAAGAAACATCACAAAGGATTAGTTATTTTAGTTCTTGTAGGCATGTCAACAAACAGCTTGAGAGGAACATGAATAGAATATGTTCTCCCATGCAAACAGAACAAGTTCTCACAAGCATAAGAATAAAAGGCTAGACTGCACCCAATTTTACGATGGTGGTGGTGTGATGACCCTCAAGTATACGGGATAGTTGTAGCCTCTTTCAAAAAGTAAGAGTGTAGAACCCAACGAGGAGCTAAAGGTAGAACAAATACTCTCTCAAGTCCTATCGGCCACTGATACGACTCTACGCATGCTTGACGTTTGCTTTACCTAGAACAAGTATGAAACTAGAAGTACTTTGTAGGTGTTGTTGGATAGGTTTGCAAGATAATAAAGAACACGTAAATAAAAAGTAGGGTTTTTTTAGATAAATAAACAATAAACTAAATATAGCAAGTGTGGAAAAGTGGTGGTAGGAGTTTCAGAATTGTCCCTAAGCAATTGACTACTTTACTAGACCGATAGCAAGTTTTATGTGGGAGAGGCCACTCCTAGCATGTCATCCCAGACTTGGAATGCACTTATGATTGGAACTATTAGCAAGCATCCGCAACTACTAACGTTCATTAAGGTAAAACCCAACCATAGCATTAAGATATATTGGTCCCCCTTCAATCCCGTATGCATTATTTTCTATGCTACGTTCAAGCTTCTATCACTCTTGCCCTCCAATACATAGTCCTATCAACATACAACTAACCCTATTGTGTGATCCACGCGCGCGCTCATATGAAGGGCACCAAAGGACAGCAACATAACCATGAGCAAATTAAATCAATCTTAGCAATTCATCAGCCACCAATAGGACAATGAAAATCTACTCAGACATCCTACATCATTGGATAATAATACGAAGCATAAAGCACCATGTTCAAGTAGAGGGTACAGCGGGTTGCGGGAGAGTGGACCGCTGAATATAGATGGGGGAAGGTGATGGAGATGTTAGTGAAGATGATGGAGGTGTTGGTGTAGAGCGCAGTGATGATGATGGCCCCCGGCGGCGTTCCGGCGCCACCGGAAGCAAGGGGGAGAGAGCACCCCTTATTCTTCTTCTTCCTTGACCTTCTCCCTAGATGGGAGAAGGGTTTTCCCTCTGGTCCTTGGCTCCCATGGCTTGGGACGGGCGACAGCCCCTCCGAGATTGGATCTATCTCTCTGTCTCTCTCTGTTTCTACGTTCCCAGATCCTTCCTTCACCGTTTCTTTTATATCCGGAGATCCGTAACTCCGATTGGGGTGAATCTTTCGCCCAGATTTTTCTCATAAAATTAGCGTTCTTGCGGCAAAAGAAGAGCGTCAACCACCTTACGGGGGGGCAGAAGAGTCCAGGGCGCGCCTGCCTCCCTGGGGCGCGCCCCCTATCTCCTGGCCCCCTCGGGCACCATCTCGCGTTGATTTTACTTCCCAAAAATCGTAAATATTCCAAAATAATTCTCCGTCCGTTTTTATCCCATTTGGACTTAGTTTGATATGGGTTTTCTGCGAAACATAAAACATGCAGCAAACAAGAACTGGCACTGGGCACTGGATCAATATGTTAGTCCCAAAAATAGTATAGAAAGTTGCCAAAAGTATATGAAAATTGAAGAGTATTGGCATGGAACAATCAAAAATTATAGATATGATGGAGACGTATCAGCATCCCCAAGCTTAATTCCTGCTCGTCCTCGAGTAGGTAAATAATAAAAAAGATAATTTTTTATGTGGAATGCTACCTAGCATAATCTTGATCATATGTCTAATCATGGCATGAATATTAAGACATGAGTGATTCAAAGCAATAGTCTATCATTTGACATAAAAACAATAATACTTCAAGCATACCAACCAAGCAATTATGTCTTATCGAAATAACATAGCCAAAGAAAGCTCATCCCTACAAAATCATATAGTCTGGCTATGCTCCATCTTCATCACACAAAATACTCCCATCATGCACAACCCCGGTTTCAGCCAAGCAATTGGTTCATACTTTTTAACGCGCTTCAGCTTTTTCAACTCTTATGCAATACATGAGTGCAAGCCATGGACGTAGCACTATAGGTGGAGTGGTATATGATGGTGGAGGTTTATGTGGAGAAGACAAAAAGGGAGAAAGTCTCACATCAACGCGGCTAATCAACGGGCTATGGAGATGCCCATCAATTGATGTCAATGCAAGGAGTAGGGATTGCCATGCAACGGATGCACTAAGAGCTATAAGTGTATGAAAGCTCAAACTGGAAACTAAGTGGGTGTGCATCCAACTTGCTTGCTCATGAAGACCTCGGGCGTTTGAGGAAGCCCATCATCAGAATATACAAGCCAAGTTCTATAATGAAAATTCCCACTAGTATATGAAAGTGAAAGCATAGGAGACTCTCTCTATGAAGAACATGGTGCTATTTGAAGCACAAGTGTGGTAAAAGGATAGTAACATTGCCCCTTCTCTCTTTTTCTCTCATTTTCTCTTTTTTTATTTTTTTATTTTTTTTATTTTTTTATTTTTTTGTGGGCTTCTTTGGCCTCTCTTTTTTATTTGGGCTTCTTTGGCCTCTTTTATTTTTCATAAAGTCCGGAGTCTCATCCCGACTTGTGGGGGAATCATAGTCTCCATCATCCTTTCCTCACTGGGGCAATGCTTTAATAATGATGATCATCACACTTTTATTTACTTACAACTCAATATTACAACTCGATATCTAGAACAAAGATATGACTCTTATATGAATGCCTCCGGCGGTGTACCGGGATGTGCAATGATCTAGCATAGCAATGACATCAAAAAAACGGACAAGTCATGAAAACATCATGCTAGCTATCTTACGATCATGCAAAGCAATATGACAATGAATGTTCAAGTCATGAATATGATGATGATGGAAGTTGCATGGCAATATATCTCGGAATGGCTATGGAAATGCCATAATAGGTAGGTATGGTGGCTGTTTTGAGGAAGATATAAGGAGGCTTATATGTGATAGAGCGTATCATATCACGGGGTTTGGATGCACCAGCGAAGTTTGCACCAACTCTCGAGGTGAGAAAGGGCAATGCACGGTACCGTAGAGGCTAGCAAATTGCGGAAAGGTAAGAGTGCGTATAATCCATGGACTCACATTAGTCATAAAGAACTCATATACTTATTGCAAAAGTCTACTTGCCCTCGAAGCAAAGTACTACTACGCATGCTCCTAGGGGAAGGGTTGGTAGGATTTAACCATCGCGCGATCCCGACCTCCACTCATAAGGAAAGCAATCAAAGAGCACCTCATGCTCCAACTTCGTTACATAACGGTTCACCATACGTGCATGCTACGGGACTTGCAAACCTCAACACAAGTAATTCTCAATTTCACAATTACTCGACTAGCACGACTCTAATATCACCACCTTTATATCGCAAAACTATTGCAAGGAATCAAACATATCATATTCAGTGATCTACAAGTTTTATGTAGGATTTTATGACTAACCATGTGAATGACCAATTCCTGTCATCTCTCTAAATAGATATAAGTGAAGCAAGAGAGTTTAATTCTTTCTACAAAAGATATGCCCACTCTCTAACAATTATAAGTGAAGCAAAAGAGCATTCTACAAATGGCGGTTTTCTAAGTGAAGAGAAACATGCAATCCAAACTTCAAATGATAAAAGTGAAGCACATGAAGCATTCTATAAAGCCATACTCAAAAGATTTAAGTGAAGTGCAATGAGAATTCTATAAATCAACCAAGGACTATCTCATACCAGCATGGTGCATAAAAGAAAAAGTGAAAACTAAATGCAAAAGACGCTCCAAGACTTGCACATATCGCATGAACAAAACGAATACAAAAACATACCGATACTTGTTGAAGAAAGAGGGGATGCCTTCCGGGGCATCCCCAAGCTTAGACACTTGAGTCTCCTTGAATATTTACTTGGGGTGCCTCGGGCATCCCCAAGCTTGAGCTCTTGCCTCTCTTCCTTTTCCTCATATCGAGTCATCCTCGATCAAACACTTCATCCACACAAAACTTCAACAGAAAACTCGGTAAGATCCGTTAGTATAATAAAGCAAATCACCACTATAAGTACTATAGCAAACCAATTCATATTTTGTTTTTGCATTGTGTCTACTGTAATATAGCTTTTCCATGGCTTAATCCACTGATATAAATTGATATATTCATCAAAACAAGCAAACTATGCATCAAAAACAGAATATGTCAAAAACACAACAGTCTGTAGCAATCTGAACATTCACCATACTTCTGGTATCCCAAAAATTCTACCAAAATTAGGAAAAATAAAAAAAATGTGTACATCAAGACAGTTCAAAAAGAATCAGAATCATTTGGCGTTCCAGCAAAAAATTTAAAATCACGCACTACAGCCAAAGTTTCTGTCCTGCACCGTACAAACCAACAAGCATTGTAAACATCCTAAAGGCAAACCTTAGCACATTATTTTTATAATACAATGGAATTGTACAAGGGGATAATTATTTTTGATGAAAAGTTTCTGTAATCAACATTCACAAAGTTTCCGTGAGCATGAACAAAGTTCAAGGATAGCTCCCACTTCAACAATGCTTGTCTTTCTCACTTTCGCTTTCCTTTTTTTTAAAGTTTTGGGTTCCCCTCTTTATTTTTTTGTTTTTAAACTATATAAAAGCACTCAACAGAAATAAATGACTCTCTAAAACTCCCGGGTTGTCTCCCTAGCAGCGCTTTCTTTAAAGCCATTAAGCTAGGCATATAGTGCTCAAGTAATGGATCCACCCGGATCCCAAGGTATATCAAAGCCAATTTTAATTAACAATGATTTGTAATTTAGTAGTGAGCACAAAGTAACATATATCATGCAACAACAAAGTCTAACCCTCTTCTTGTGCATCGTCATGTCATAAAAGAACAATTCATGCACACAAAGTAAAGGCCAATGCATAGTATAAAAAGTTTCTTGCAATTTTATCATATTAGAAACATAGAGAGGTGGAGATATAGTTCCTCTCTCATAATAATTTCAAGTAGGAGCAGCAAGCACATGCATATTATATCTATCAAAATTATCATGTTTTATGGTAAAAGGCAACCCATCAATATAATCCTTAATAAGCACAAACTTCTCCGATATAGTGTAGTAGGGAGAATTCAAAAAGATAATAGGACTATCATGCGTGGGTGCAATAGCAAAAATTTCATATTTAACATAAGGAACTATAGCAAGTTCATCTCCATAAGCATAATTCATATTGGCATCTTGGCCACAAGCGTAGCAAGCATCATCAACAAGGGATATTTCAAGAGAATCTACGGGATCATAACAATCATCATAGCAATCATCCTTCGGTAAGCACGAAGGGGAATTAAACAATGTATGAGTTGAAGAGTTACTCTCATTAGAAGGTGGGCACGGGTAGCTAATCCGCTCTTCCTCCTTTTGTTCTTCGCTCTCCTCATCATTTTTTCATCCAATGAGCTCACAGTTTCATCAATTTCTTCTTCCATAGCTTCCTTCAAAATATTATTCTCTTCTTGGACAGCGCAGAATTTCCCAATATATAGTTTAACATAGGCATTAGAAGCATAATTATCATAACAATATTCAAGTATGGCAAAATTTTCAGATTTGTAAAGAGTGGCATCATACTTTTCAATCAAAGAAGCAATTCCATAAGAACCCTTAAAAGCAACAAATTCTTCAATTTATTGAACATCATAGTAATTATAAACACCCTTAGCATACGAAGATACGATTCCATTATCAATAAACTCACATTGGTAGGGAAGGTGTTTCTTAGGGATTTTAGAACAACAAGTAACATCATATATTTCACATAAAGTCCAAGCATAGCATTGCAAATGATGAATTTGATCCAGTAAAAGTTTCCCTTTTTCAGATATACGGTGGCGCACATAACAAGTATGCTCATCTAAAGATTTACCCTCAACTAAGCTAGTTGGGGTTTCAGCACGAGCACAAAGGGATCGAAGATGATCCAAGTAAAAAGCTTCAGGAGTGTGATAGATTTTGAGTGGTTCTTCAACCATTGGTGTAGTAGGTACAACTAATTTTTTTTGTATTTTGCGTTTCCTACCCATAATTAAAGATAGAAAACAACTAAGAACAGCAAATAAAAATTACTTAGTGATAAAGCAAACAAGCACACACGAGAGTATTCACCCCACGTTATGACTCCCCGGCAACGGCGCCAGAAAAAGGTCTTGATGACCCGCAAGTATACGGGATAGTTGTAGCCTCTTTCAATAAGTAAGAGTGTCGAACCCAACGAGGAGCTAAAGGTAGAACAAATACTCTCTCAAGTCCTATCGGCCACTGATACGTCTCTACGCACGCTTGACGTTCGCTTTACCTAGAACAAGTATGAAACTAGAAGTACTTTGTAGGTGTTGTTGGATAGGTTTGCAAGATAATAAAGTGTTGGAAATATGCCCTAGAGGCAATAATAAAAGGATTATTATTATATTTCCTTGTTCATGATAATTGTCTTTTATTCATGCTATAATTGTATTAACCGGAAATTGTAATACACGTGTGAATACATAGACCACAATACATCCCTAGTAAGCATCTAGTTGACTAGCTCGTTGGTCGACGGATAGTCATGGTTTCCTGACTATGGACATTAGATGTCATTGACAACGGGATCACGTCATTAGGAGAATGACGTGATGGACAAGACCCAATCCTAAGCATAGCACAAGATCGTGTAGTTCGTTTTGCTAGAGCTTTTCCAATGTCAAGTATCTCTTCCTTAGACCATGAGATCGTGTAACTCCTGGATACCGTAGAAGTGCTTTGGGTGTACCAAACATCACAACGTAACTGGGTGACTATAAAGGTGCACTACAGGTATCTCCAAAAGTGTCTGTTGGGTTGACACGGATCGAGACTGGGATTTGTCACTCCGGATTACGGAGAGGTATCACTGGGCCCACTCGGTAGTGCATCATCATAATGAGCTCAAAGTGACCAAGTGTCTGGTCACGGGATCATGCATTACGGTACGAGTAAAGTGACTTGCCGGTAACGAGACTGAACGAGGTATTGGGATACCGACGATCGAGTCTCGGGCAAGTAACATACCGTCTGACAAAGGGAATTGCATACGGGGTTGATTGAATCCTCGACATCGTGGTTCATCCGATGACATCATCGAGGAGCATGTGGGAGACAACATGGGTATCCAGATCCCGCTGTTGGTTATTGACCGGAGAGCCGTCTCGGTCATGTCTGCGTGTCTCCCGAACCTGTAGGGTCTACACACTTAAGGTTCGGTGACGCTAGGGTTATTAGGAAGACTTGTATGTGATTACCGAATGTTGTTCGGAGTCCCGGATGAGATCCCGGACGTCACGAGGAGTTCCGGAATGGTCCGGAGGTAAAGATTTATATATGGGAAGTTGTCATGCGGACACCGGAAAGTTTCGGGGGCATATCGGTATTGTACCGAGGCCATCGGAGGGGTTCCGGGGGTCCACCGGGAGGGGCCACCCCTCTTGGTGGGCCACATGGGCCGCGTGGGGCAGGGAACCAGCCCCTGGAGGGCTGGGCGCCCCCCCCCCTTGGGCCCATGCGCCTAGGGTTGGGGGGGAACCCTAAGGGGGGCGCACCCCTTTGCTTGGGGGGCAAACCCCTCCCTGGCCGCCCCCCCCCCTATCTCATCTAGAGGGGGCCGGACCCCTTCCCCCTTCCCCTATAAATAGAGGGGCGAGGGGAGGGCTGAACACCTGATCCAAGGCGCAGCCCCTCCCCTCCCCAACACCTCTCCTCCTCCGTTGTGCGCTTGGCGAAGCCCTGTCGGAGTACTGCCTCTCCACCATCATCATGCCATCGTGCTGCTGCTGGAGCCTTCTTCCTCAACCTCTCCTTCCCCTTGCTGGATCAAGAAGGAGGAGACGTCGTCTGTACCGTACGTGTGTTGAACGCGGAGGTGCTGTCCGTTCAGCACTTGGTCATCGGTGATCTGAATCACGGCGAGTACGACTCCATCATCACCGTTCCCTCGAATGCTTCCGCACGCAATCTACAAGTGGTATGTAGATGCAATCTCTCTCCCATGACTCGTTGCTTAGATGAACTCATAGATGGATCTTGGTGAAACCGTAGGAAATTTTTTTTATTTTCTGCAACATTCCCCAACAGTGGCATCATGAGCTAGGTCTATGCGTAGTTCTCTATTGCACGAGTAGAACACAATTTTGTTGTGGATGTAGATCTTGTCAACTTGCTTGCCGCTACTAGTATTATCTTGCTTCAGCGGTATTGTGGGATGAAGCGGCCCGGACCAACCTTACAGGTACGCTTACATGAGACCGGTTCCACCGACTAACATGCACTAGTTGCATAAGGTGGCTGGCGGGTGTCTCTCTCTCCCACTTTAGTTGCAGCAGATTCGATGAAAAGGGTCCTTATGAAGGGTAAATAGAAGTTGACAAAATCACGTTGTGGTTATTCGTAGGTAAGAAAACTTTCTTGCTAGAACCCAATTGCAGCCACGTAAAAGATGCAACAACAATTAGAGGACGTCTAACTTGTGTTTGCAGCAATTGTCATGTGATGTGATATGGCCAGAAGTTGTGATGAATGATGAATGATATATTGTGATGTATGAGATCATGTTCTTGTAATAGGAATCACGACTTGCATGTCGATGAGTATGACAACCGGTAGGAGCCATAGGAGTTGTCTTTATTTTTTGTATGACCTGCGTGTCATTGAAGAACGCCATGTAAATTACTTTACTTTATTGCTAAACGCATTAGCCATAGAAGTAGAAGTAGTCGTTGGCGTGACAACTTCATGAAGACACAATGATGGAGATCATGATGATGGAGATCATGGTGTCATGCCGGTGACGAAGATGATCATGGAGCCCCAAAGATGGAGATCAAAGGAGCTATATGATATTGGCCATATCATGTCACTACTATATAATTGCATGTGATGTTTATTATGTTTTATGCATCTTGTTTACTTAGAACGGCGGTAGTAAATAAGATGATCCCTTATAATAATTTCAAGAAAGTGTTCCCCCTAACTGTGCACCGTTGCTAAAGTTCATCGTTTCGAAGCACCACGTGATGATCGGGTGTGATAGATCCTTACGTTCACATACAATGGGTGTAAGACAGATTTACACATGCAGAACACTTAGGGTTAACTTGACGAGCCTAGCATGTACAGACATGGCCTCGGAACACAGAGACCGAAAGGTCGAACACGAGTCGTATGGAAGATATGATCAACATGGAGATGTTCACCAATGATGACTAGTCCGTCTCACATGATGATCGGACACGGCCTAGTCGACTCGGATCGTGTAACACTTAGATGACTAGAGGGATGTCAAATCTGAGTGGGAGTTCATTCAATAATTTGATTAGATGAACTTAATTATCATGAACTTAGTCTAAGACCTTTGCAAATATGTCTTGCAGATCAAATGGCCAACGCTCATGTCAACATGAACTTCAATGCATTCCTAGAGAAAACCAAGCTGAAAGATGATGGCAGCAACTATACGGACTGGGTCCGGAACCTGAGGATCATCGTCATAGCTGCCAGGAAACAATATGTCCTAGAAGGACTGCTAGGTGATGCACCCGTCCCACAGAACCAAGACATTATGAATGCTTGGCGGTCTCGCGCTGATGATTACTCCCTCGTTCAGTGCGGCATGCTTTACAGCTTAGAACCGGGGCTCCAAAAGCATTTTGAGCAACACGGAGCATATGAGATGTTCGAGGAGCTGAAACTAGTTTTCCAAGCTCATGCCCAGGTCGAGAGATATGAAGTCTCCGACAAGTTCTATAGTTGTAAGATGGAGGAAAATAGTTCTGTCAGTGAGCATATACTCAAAATGTCTGGGTTGCACAACCACCTATCCCTGCTGGACATTAACCTCTCGGATGAGGCGGTCATTGACAGAATCCTTCAGTCGCTCCCACCAAGCTACAAGAGCTTTGTGATGAACTACAATATGCAGGGGATGGTGAAGACCATTCCTGAAGTATTTTCAATGCTGAAGTTAGCAGAGGTTGAAATCAAGAAAGAACATCAAGTGTTGATGGTCAGTAAGACCACTAAGTTCAAGAAGGGCAAGGGTAAGAAGAACTTCAAGAAGGACGGCAAAGATGTTGCCGCGCCCGGTAAGCCAGTTGCCGGGAAGAAGTCAAAGAATGGACCCAAGCCTGAAACTGAGTGCTTTTATTGCAAGGGGAAGGGTCACTGGAAGCGGAACTGCCCCAAATACTTAGCGGACAAGAAGGCCGGCAACACTAAAGGTATATTTGATATACATGTAACTGATGTGTACCTTACCAGTACTCGTAGTAACTCCTGGGTATTTGATACCGGTGCCGTTGCTCACATTTGCAACTCACAGCAGGAGCTGCGGAATAAGCGGAGACTGGAGAAGGACGAGGTGATGATGCGCGTCGGGAATGGTTCCAAGGTCGATGTGATCGCCGTCGGCATGCTACCTCTACATTTACCTACGGGATTAGTTTTAAACCTCAATAATTGTTATTTAGTGCCAAGTCTGAGCATGAACATTGTATCTGGATCTCGTTTAATACGAGATGGCTACTCATTTAAATCCGAGAATAATGGTTGTTCTATTTATATGAGAGATATGTTTTATGGTCATGCCCCGATGGTCAATGGTTTATTCTTAATGAATCTCGAACGTAATGTTACACATATTCATAGCATGAATACCAAAAGATGTAAAGTTGATAACGATAGTCCCACATACTTGTGGCACTACCGCCTTGGTCACATTGGTGTCAAGCGCATGAAGAAGCTCCATGATGATGGACTTTTAGAGTCTCTCGATTATGAATCATTTGACACATGCGAACCATGCCTCATGGGCAAAATGACCAAGACCCCGTTCTCCGGAACAATGGAGCGAGCAACCAACTTGTTGGAAATCATACATACCAATGTGTGCGGTCCAATGAGCGTTGAGGCTCGCGGAGGGTATCGTTATGTTCTCACTCTCACTGATGACTTGAGTAGATATGGGTATGTCTACTTGATGAAACACAAGTCTGAGACCTTTGAAAAGTTCAAGGAATTTTAGAATGAAGTAGAGAATCAACGTGACCGAAAGATAAAATTCTTACGATCGGATCATGGAGGAGAATATTTAAGTCACGAATTTGGTACACACTTAAGAAAATGTGGAATCGTTTCACAACTCACGCCGCCTGGAACACCTTAGCGTAACGGTGTGTCCGAACGTCGTAATCGCACTCTATTGGATATGGTGCGATCTATGATGTCTCTTACCGATTTACCGCTATCATTTTGGGGATACGCTCTAGAGACAGCTACATTCACTTTAAATAGGGCACCGTCTAAATCCGTTGAGACGACACCGTATGAATTATGGTTTGGGAAGAAACCTAAGCTGTCGTTTCTAAAAGTTTGGGGATGCGATGCTTATGTCAAGAAACTTCAACCTGAAAAGCTCGAACCCAAGTCGGAAAAATGCGTCTTCATAGGATACCCTAAAGAAACCATTGGGTATACCTTCTACTTAAGATCCGAGGGCAAGATGTTTGTTGCCAAGAACGGATCCTTTCTGGAAAAAGAGTTTCTCTCGAAAGAAGTAAGTGGGAGGAAAGTAGAACTCGATGAAGTACTACCTCTTGAACGGGATAGTAGTGCAGCTCAGGAAAATGTTCCTGTGATGCCTACACCAACTGAAGAGGAAAATAATGATGATGATCAAGGTACTTCGGATCAAGTTGCTACTGAACTTCGTAGGTCCACAAGGACACGTTCCGCACCAGAGTGGTACGGCAACCCTGTCCTGGAAATCATGTTGTTGGACAACGGTGAACCTTCAAACTATGAAGAAGCAATGGCGGGCCCAGATTCCAACAAATGGCTTGAAGCCATGAAATCCGAGATAGAATCCATGTATGAAAACAAAGTATGGACTTTGACAGACTTGCCCGATGAACGGCGAGCGATAGAAAACAAATGGATCTTTAAGAAGAAGACGGACGCGGATGGTAATATTACCGTCTATAAAGCTCGACTTGTCGCTAAGGGTTATCGGCAAGTTCAAGGGATTGACTATGATGAGACTTTCTCTCTCGTAGCGAAGCTTAAGTCCGTCCGAATCATGTTAGCAATTGCCGCATACTATGATTATGAGATATGGCAGATGGACGTCAAAACGGCATTCCTTAACAGGCATCTTAAGGAAGAACTGTATATGATGCAGCCGGAGGGTTTTGTCGATCCTAAGAATGCTAACAAAGTGTGCAAGCTCCAGCGATCCATTTATGGGCTGGTGCAAGCATCTCGGAGTTGGAACATTCGCTTTGATGAGATGATCAAAGCGTTTGGATTTATGCAGACTTATGGAGAAGCCTGCGTTTACAAGAAAGTGAGTGGGAGCTCTGTAGCATTTCTCATACTATATGTAGATGACATACTTTTGATGGGAAATGATATAGAATTCTTGGATAGCATTAAGGCCTACTTGAATAAGTGTTTTTCAATGAAGGACCTTGGAGAAGCTGCTTACATATTAGGCATCAAGATCTATAGGGATAGATCAAGACGCCTCATAGGTCTTTCACAAAGCACATACCTTGATAAGATTTTGAAGAAGTTCAAAATGGATCAGTCCAAGAAAGGGTTCTTGCCTGTACTACAAGGTGTGAGATTGAGCTCGGCTCAATGCCCGACCACGGTAAAAGATAAGGAAGAGATGAGCGTCATCCCCTATGCCTCAGCCATAGGATCTATTATGTATGCCATGCTGTGTACCAGACCTGATGTAAACCTTGACGTAAGTTTGGTAGGAAGGTACCAAAGTAATCCCGGCAAGGAACACTGGACAGCAGTCAAGAATATCCTGAAGTACCTGAAAAGGACAAAGGACATGTTTCTCGTTTATGGAGGTGACGAAGAGCTCGTCGTAAAGGGTTACGTCGACGCTAGCTTCGACACAGATCTGGATGACTCTAAGTCACAAACCGGATACGTGTATATGTTGAATGCTGGAGCAGTAAGCTGGTGCAGCTGCAAGCAGAGCGTCGTCGCGGGATCTACATGTGAAGCGGAGTACATGGCAGCCTCGAAGGCAGCGCATGAAGCAATTTGGGTGAAGGAGTTCATCACCGACCTAGGAGTCATACCCAATGCGTCGGGGCCGATCAAACTCTTCTGTGACAACACTGGAGCTATTGCCCTTGCCAAGGAGTCCAGGTTTCACAAGAAGACCAGGCACATCAAGCGTCGCTTCAACTCCATCCGTCAAAATGTTCAAAATGGAGACATAGATATTTGCAAAGTACATACGGATCTGAATGTCGCAGATCCGTTGACTAAACCTCTCTCGCGAGCAAAACATGATCAACACCAGAACTCTATGGGTGTCCGATTCATCACAATGTAACTAGATTATTGACTCTAGTGCAAGTGGGAGACTGTTGGAAATATGCCCTAGAGGCAATAATAAAAGGATTATTATTATATTTCCTTGTTCATGATAATTGTCTTTTATTCATGCTATAATTGTATTATCCAGAAATCGTAATACACGTGTGAATACATAGACCACAATACGTCCCTAGTAAGCCTCTAGTTGACTAGCTCGTTGGTCAACGGATAGTCATGGTTTCCTGACTATGGACATTAGATGTCATTGACAACGGGATCACGTCATTAGGAGAATGACCTGATGGACAAGACCCAATCCTAAGCATAGCACAAGATCGTGTAGTTCGTTTTGCTAGAGCTTTTCCAATGTCAAGTATCTCTTCCTTAGACCATGAGATCGTGTAACTCCCGGATACCGTAGAAGTGCTTTGGGTGTACCAAACGTCACAACATAACTGGATGACTATAAAGGTGCACTACAGGTATCTCCGAAAGTGTCTGTTGGGTTGACACGGATCGAGACTGGGATTTGTCACTCCGGATTACGGAGAGGTATCACTGGGCCCACTCGGTAGTGCATCATCATAATGAGCTCAGAGTGACCAAGTGTCTGGTCATGGGATCATGCATTACGGTACGAGTAAAGTGACTTGCCGGTAACGAGACTGAACGAGGTATTGGGATACCGACGATCGAGTCTCGGGCAAGTAACATACCGTCTGACAAAGGGAATTGCATACGGGGTTGATTGAATCCTCGACATCGTGGTTCATCCGATGACATCATCAAGGAGCATGTGGGAGCCAACATGGGTATCCAGATCCCGCTGTTGGTTATTGACCGAAGAGCCGTCTCGGTCATGTCTGCGTGTCTCCCGAACCCGTAGGGTCTACACACTTAAGGTTCGGTGACGCTAGGGTTATTAGGAAGACTTGTATGTGATTACCGAATGTTGTTCGGAGTCCCGGATGATATCCCGGACGTCACGAGGAGTTCCGGAATGGTCCAGAGGTAAAGATTTATATATGGGAAGTTGTCATGCGGACACCGGAAAGTTTCGGGGGCATATCTGTATTGTACCGGGGCAATCGGAGGGGTTCCGGGGGTCCACCGGGAGGGGCCACCCCTCTTGGTGGGCCACATGGGCCGCGTGGGGCAGGGAACCAGCCCCTGGAGGGCTGGGCGCCCCCCCCTTGGGCCCATGCGCCTAGGGTTGGGGGGGGGAACCCTAAGGGGGGCGCACCCCTTTGCTTGGGGGCAAGCCCCCTCCCTGGCCGCCGCCCCCCCTCTAGATCTCATCTAGAGGGGGCCGGCCCCCTTCCCCCTTCCCCTATAAATAGAGGGGCGAGGGGAGGGCTGAACACCTGATCCAAGGCGCAGCCCCTCCCCTCCCCAACACCTCTCCTCCTCTGTTGTGCGCTTGGCGAAGCCCTGTCGGAGTACTGCCTCTCCACCATCATCACGTCGTCGTGCTGCTGTTGGAGCCTTCTTCCTCAACCTCTCCTTCCCCTTGCTGGATCAAGAAGGAGGAGACGTCGTCCGTACCGTACGTGTGTTGAACACGGAGGTGCTGTCCGTTCAGCACTTGGTCATCGGTGATCTGAATCACGGCGAGTACGACTCCATCATCACCGTTCCCTCGAACGCTTCCGCACGCAATCTACAAGTGGTATCTAGATGCAATCTCTCTCCCATGACTCGTTGCTTAGATGAACTCATAGATGGATCTTGGTGAAACCGTAGGAAAAAAAATTAATTTTCTGCAACGTTCCCCAACATAAAGAACACGTAAATAAAAAGTAGGGGCTGTTTAGATAAATAAACAATAAAGTAAATATAGCAAGTGTGGAAAAGTGGTGGTAGGAGTTGCGGAATTGTCCCTAAGCAATTGACTACTTTACTAGACCGATAGCAAGTTTTATGTGAGAGAGGTCACTGCTAGCATGTCATCCCTGACTTGGAATTCTATGCACTTATGATTGGAACTATTAGGAAGCATCCGCAACTACTAACGTTCATTAAAGTAAAACCCAACCATAGCATTAAGATATATTGGTCCCCTTCAATCCCGTATGCACCAATTTCTATGCTAGGTTAAAGCTTCTATCACTCTTGCCCTCCAATACATAGTCCTATCAACATACAACTAACCCTATGGTGTGATCCATGCGCGCACTCATATGATGGGCACCAAAGGATAACAACATAACCACAAGCAAATTAAATCAATCTTAGCAATTCATCAACCACCAATAGGACAACGAAAATCTACTCAGACATCATAGGATGGCAACACATCATTGGATAATAATATGAAGCATAAAGCACCATGTTCAAGTAGAGGGTACATCGGGTTGCGGGAGAGTGGACCTCTGAATATAGATGGGGGAAGGTGATGGAGATGTTGGTGAAGATGATGGAGGTGTTGGTGTAGAGCGTGGTGATGATGGTGGCCCCCGGCGGTGTTCCGACGCCACCGGAAGCAAGGGGGAGAGAGCCCCCCTTCTTCTTCTTCTTCCTTGACCTTCTCCCTAGATGGGAGAAGGGTTTCCCCTCTGGTCCTTGGCTCCCATGGCTTGGGAGGGGCGACAGCCCCTCCGAGATTGGATATATCTCTCTGTTTCTGCGTTCCCAGATCCTTCCCCTTCACCATTTCTTTTATATCCGGAGATCCGTAACTCCGATTGGGGTGAATCTTTTGCCTAGATTTTTCTCATAAAATTAGCTTTCTTGCAGCAAAAGAAGAACCTCAACCGCCTTACGGGGGGGCCAAGAGAGTCCAGGGCGCGCCCCCCTATCTCCTGGCCCCCTCGGGCACCGTCTCGCATTGATTTACTTCCCAAAAATCATAAATATTCCAAAATAATTATTCGTCCATTTTTATCCCGTTTGGACTCCGTTTGATATGGGTTTTCTGCGAATCATAAAACATGCAACAAACAGGAACTGGCACTGGGCACTGGATCAATATGTTAGTCCGAAAAATAGTATAAAAAGTTGCCAAAAGTATATGAAAGCTGAAGAATATTGGCATGGAACAATCAAAAATTATAGATACGACGGAGAAGTATCATGGTGGTGCGGCAGACTGCGGTCTAAGTGTCACCAGATTCTTTGGTAGCATCACTCATAGACAACCGAGAGACAATATCAATACCCAGAAACAATATTGGTTTGTCAGTCCACTAATTATTTGGTGGCGACGGTTCACCACACTAACTCAGTACTGCACTACCTCTATTCATCGGATGATTTTGGCAATAGGTACTGAACTTTGAGGACCAATGGCGAGATCACTACAACATTAGCATGTCCACGCTTTTTGAATTGATGAGTTTTTTGTCATTGCACTATTGTAACATAAGGACTAGAACAATTATCAATATAAATTGATGCTTTTTTGTAGGTTTTTCAGAATGGGAATTCCTGTTTTTGCACCCCCAGTGATGAAGGCAGGGCGAGCAGAGGCAGAGGAGGACCATTGGATGTTGTCTCCAACGCCATCCTGCTCGAGAACGAGACATCAAGGAGTTGAGGAGTTGGACTACTGCTCACAATGAACTGAACTAAAATTAAATCTTGAAGTGAACTAAAATAGATCTTTGTTTAGGCATTAGCAAGCACCGGAAGACATTATATACTTGTCTTAATACCTAATTTTCTCAGTGTTCATTTTTCTTCTTACCAGATAACTCTAACTGAACAGGGGCAAAATGAATCAGTAAGCAAGAGACGTGACCAGGGGTGAGTACCTGATAGTGCCGGCGGAGAAGCGTGGTGGTCTTGCTAGTTAACATGGAGCGACGATGACGTGAATCTCATCGAGTTGGACTGCCAAGTTGGACGTACTTGACCCCCACAGCTTCTCACCGCTGAAGGATGCCCATGCTCGATTTTTTCAATGAGGCGCAAAAGCGAGAGAATTCTCTACTGCTATTTAACTGCATTGTCATCTAGATGAAAAATTGCCAAGTGCCACAGACTATCGTTGAGGGAAACAAAATAACAACAATAGAAAACATGGCTTTTCTTTCCTTTTTGTTCTGCGGCTTCTCTGAAATCAAAAAGATAACAATTCATACAGGAGAGCAGCGGCAAAACGAGACTTCAGAGGAGCAGCAACATCATGCCGAGAGAGATAGCAGAGGAGAGCAGCAACCTACACATATTTGAGGAGGACACCGGGTCCAGCCATTCGACAGAGGACGCGCGACAGTTCGAGGGAGTGTGTCCGACCGGCCGAGGTCCCGCCTGAATTGGCCGGATGCGGCAAGGAGGTCGACGGAACCAACTGGCCCGAAGGAGGAGGCGGTGGCAACAAAAAACCACTTTGAAAACTCTAAACTCCAATGGCATGTATACATGATCATAAAAGGATGTTTCCTTATAGATTGTTTATACGTGCGGGATAAGGCTTATTTCCTCCGCTCTTGAATATTGGTGGGTGTTTGCATTGCAACCTGGGTAATTTGATCCTTCTAGATGGTGGCCGAGCTACAACGTTGTAATTGAGAAGATTATTATGGGTGGATAAAGTATTGAAATGTCTTTAGGATCTCATTCTTTGTGTTTGTCCTGAAAATACTAGTTGGTTCATCATGTTGCTTAGGAGGTCCATGCTGAACCGTTGTTTATAGTGAGTTCAGACTAAATATATATTATAATTATACCTTCAAGTATTTTCCTCATATGGGTTGTGGCTGATGGTTTCCTTGGAGATATGTTTTCCTATATTTCTCTCTTTCCATGTACGTAGTTGTGTACAACCTTAAGAAGTTTTGTACAAAATTACTTACTAAACATAGCCCTGGCCCTATACACAATTTTTCAATTGATAAAATGGCCTACATACATTTAGTTTTGTTGATATGAGATATTTAGAATCATGGACTAATCATATTTTGTCACCTGTAATAGTGCAGCTTGTCACTAAAGTACCTTCTGTACCAATTTGTACTAACTTCCGTGTTCTTTCCCAATTGCTATGTAATCTTACAAAGTTCTGTTAGAGGTTTTATTTTTCCACGTTCATATTATTTTTATCTCATAACGTATTATTGCTACACATTTTCATACTTTATAAATGCATAAGCTAATACGGACATTGTGTACCTATTTTTGATAAGGGTAACAGAGAAGCAGAACAAATCTTCACTAACTTGCTCTAATTTTTGACGAGAGGAAAAAAGGATAGAGCTCCATGATTATGAGGCCCCACTATCATTAATTGTACAGTGGTGTCCCATGTCGTTACTTACCCTTCTCCATATGGTGCACCCCCATCCCCACCCGGTTATACCTCAAAGCTGAAACACGTTGTCCAACAATTAAATCTTGTTGTTTCATTAAATTTGTAGGCTCTCTGAGTAAGCAGGGAAGAGGAAGAAAGGGAGAGGTCTCGAGAGCGCTGGAGTGGGAACATAAGGGAAAACACTGCTTGTTTGTTTGCACCTCTAGTGTTGGAGGTGCAAATATTTGGCATGGATCCTTTCCCGATGCTTCCCATTCCTACCATTCTTACACACCACTTCCTCTCCTTTTGGATTACATGGTAGTTTTGATGGAGAAACAAGAGACATGTGTCCACGTATTTAGATAACTTGATACTTAAAAGCCAGCCAGGAAGTGGAAGAAAAGATGGCATAAGAGCAGTGGGAGTGGGAACATGGAGGAAAGCATAACTTGCTTTGTTTTCACCTCTAGTGTTGGAGGTGAGAAATTGTTGTGGTGTTTTCCAATGCCTCCCATTCCTATTGTTCTCAAGCGCTCCTTCCTCTTCGTTTTTGGCTTGGTTGGTTACTGCTACGTCTTTTCTATGTCTTGAGATTGCGTTGGTTTTCCTTGAAGAGGACAGGGTCATGTAGCAATAGTAGCGTAAGTATTTCCCTCAGTTTTTGAGAACCAAGGTATCAATCCAGTAGGAGGCTCCTCAAAAGTCCCACGCACCTACACAAACAAACAAGAACTCGCAACCAACGCAATAAAGGGTTGTCAATCCCTTCACGGCCACTTGCGAAAGTGAGATCTGATAGAGATAATATGATAATATAT
Source organism: Triticum aestivum (assembly GCF_018294505.1). Classification (NCBI taxonomy): domain Eukaryota; kingdom Viridiplantae; phylum Streptophyta; class Magnoliopsida; order Poales; family Poaceae; genus Triticum; species Triticum aestivum. The sequence continues at coordinate 30,459,340 of NC_057804.1, read as the reverse complement.
TTTTGGTATTTTATAATATAGATTGGAAAAGTAAAGATGCAAATAAAAGTAGATTGAAAGCGTGTATGATAAAAGATAGACCCGGGGGCCATAGGTTTCACTAGTGGCTTCTCTCAAGATAGCATAAGTATTACGGTGGGTGAACAAATTACTGTCGAACAATTGATAGAAAAGCGAATAGTTATGAGATTATCTAGGCATGATCATGTATATAGGCATCACATCCGTGACGAGTAGACTGACTCCTGCCTGCATCTACTACTATTACTCCACACATCGACCGCTATCCAGCATGCATCTAGAGTATTAAGTTCATAAAGAACAGAGTAACGCATTAAGAAAGATGACATGATGTAGAGGGATAAACTCATGCAATATGATATAAACCTCATCTTTTTATCCTCGATGGCAACAATACAATACGTGCCTTGCTGCCCCTGTTGTCACTGGGAAAGGACACCGCAAGATTGAACCCAAAGCTAAGCACTTCTCCCATTGCAAGAAAGATCAATCTAGTAGGCCAAACCAAACTGATAATTCCAAGAGACTTTCAAAGATAGCTTAATCACACATAAAAGAATTCAGAGGAGATTCAAATATTTCTCATAGATAAACTTGATCATAAACCCACAATTCATCGGATCTTGACAAACACACTGCAAAAAGAGTTACATCGAATAGATCTCCAAGAAGATCGAGGAGAACTTTGTATTGAGATTCAAAGAGAGAGAAGAAGCCATCTAGCTAATAACCTTGGACCCGAAGGTATGTGGTAAACTACTCACAACTCATCGGAGAGGCCTTGGAGATGATGTAGAGGCCCTCCGTGATCGATTCCCCCTCCGATGGAGCGCCGACAAAGGCTCCAAGATGGGTTCTCATGGATATAGAAGGTTACAGCGGTGGAAATAGTTTTTCGTGGTCGCTTTTGATGTTTTCGGGGTACATGGGTGAGGGAGTCCTGGATTAGGGGGTGTCCGGATGGCCGGACTATGACCTTTGGCCGGACTCCCGGACTATGAAGATACAAGATTGAAGACTTCGTCCCGTGTCCGGATAGGGACTTTCCTTGGCGTGGAAGGCAAGCTTGGCGATACGATATGAAGATATCCTCCCATTGTAACCGACTCTGTGTAACCCTAGCCCTCTCCGATGTCTATATAAACCAGAGAGTTTTAGTCCGTAGGACGACCAACAATCATACCATAGGCTAGCTTCTAGGGTTTAGCCTCTCTGATCTCGTGGTAGATCAACTCTTGTAATACCCATACCATCAATATTAATCAAGCAGGAGTAGGGTTTTACCTCCACCGAGAGGGCCCGAACCTGGGTAAAAACATCGTGTCCCTTGTCTCCTGTTACCCGCCTAAACGCACAGTTCGGGACCCCCTACCCGAGATCCGCCGGTTTTGACACCAACATTGGTGCTTTCATTGAGAGTTCCTCTGTGTCGTCACCGTCAGGAAGGATGCCGCACCCCGTCTTTAAAGATGGCGCAGCCGCTAAAGGAGCTTTGGTTGTCGGTCAAACTCTCCGGCTAGGCAGGTTCTTGATGACCGCCTGTTCGGCCGCCGCGCCGACGATGACCTCTCAGGCCATCGAAAGAAATCTTCACATCAGCTCGGAACTCGCCGAGCAGTTAGATCCGATGAAGCTCTCTTCCTTGAATGAGCTCCTGGATCGCATTGCCGCCCTGGGAGTCGCTACAGATTACGGCCAGATCGGGCTTAAACCCGACCAGAGAGAGATCGACTCTCCCCAGGTCACCCACCACGTTGAAGTGGTGGAAGAACAATGCGGCGCATCTTCGCCCGCTTTAAGGACCAGATGTGTCTGGATTCCCGACCCCTCCAAGCCGGATACCCGCGGAGGGGAGGATGTTGCCCAAGTCCTGAACCTAAATTCAGGTAGCAGGCCTGATTCATTGAATAATGTCCAAGAAAGCAAGCTTCCGAATTCGGAAACTTCTTGGCCCCTGAATCTTTTATCGGGCAGGGTTCCGGATTTAAATCCACCCACCCAACCAACTATAAGGGATTTATCCCAAATACGGCAAGCGCCCGGGGAAACAGTACACCACTATTGGGCCAGATTCTTCCTGGTTATGAACAGGATAAGGGACTGTCGTGAGGAAGAAGCAATTTCATTCTTCTGTAACAACTGCACGGACATCGGAATCCTCAACGCCATAAGTCGCCACGAAATTACACGCTTCACCGACTTGACATCCATAGTACGAAAGTACTGTGCGACAGAAAGCGTTCAGAAAACCGAAAATAAATTCTAGGACAATCCGGCCCTAAATTCAACACGAGTCCGAAACAAAAGGGCACATTATCGCCAGGCACCTGAGCCAAACATCAAAAAACAAAAACCCTCTATAGGGTATGGGACCGTACTGGAGGGATGGCTCAATGGACCCTGTAAAATTCATAGTTCAGGGGAAGTCACACCAACTCACAGCCTTAGAGCATGTTGGATACTCTGGCAGGTGGCCAGAAGTGGCGAGGAGCTTCTAACTCCAGAATCCGAAGAACACCAACCCAGAAATGCCAGTACGGTGTCGACAGTCTTCGAGACCTTCGCATCAAACAATGCGAGGAAACGAACCCTCCGCAACCTTGCCGAAGTCTACCAAGTAGCAACAGTAAACCCATGGAGTGACACGGGTATTACTTTTAATGCCAGTGACGAACCTAAATTCCGGACAGCCCGAGCACCAGCCGCATTGGTCCTCAGTCCGATAGTGGACGGCTTCCGACTTACAAAGGTACTCATGGACGGCGGTAGCGATCTACGAGGAAACCCTGCGAAAAATGGAAATAGACTGGAGTCGCATTGAGCGAAGCAACACAACCTTCAGAGGAATAATACCAAGCCGAGAAGCGTGTTGTTCAGGAAAAATCACATTGGATGTGGTGTTCGGCACGCCGGATAATTACAGATCCGAGGAGGTCACATTTCAAGTGGCCCCGTTCAGCAGCGGATACCACGCTCTGCTAGGGCGAGAAGCATTTACAATTTTTTAAGCCATACCCCATTATGGGTACATGAAGCTCAAAATGCTCGGACCCAACGGAATCATCACTCTTGCAAGTGATCCGGACACAGCGCTCCGCGCCGAAAACAAGACAGTCGCACCGGCCCTGGAGGCATTATCCGAAGCCCTAGTGGACGAGGAACTAACTGTGTTGCGCTCCACGGTGGACAGGGACGATGTGATACTAGATAAGAGATCCAAGTCCACCTCTTTCAAACCAGTGGACGAAATAGTCAAATTCCAACTCCATCCAACAGACCCCACAAAAACGGCATCCATCGGGGCACAACTAAAACCCGATGTAGATGCCGCACTCAGAGAATTCCTGTGAGAAAATTGGGACATTTTTGCCTGGCACCCTTCAGACATGCCAGGAATCCCACGCAGGCTGGCTGAGCACAGCCTGAACATCCTAAAGGGGTTTAAGCCCGTTAAGCAGACTCTGCGGCATTTCTCCGAACCAAAGAGACAAGCCATGGGAGAAGAGCTAGCAAAACTACTAGAAGCCGGATTCATCAGAGATATAAAACATCCGGACTGGCTAGCAAACCTGGTGATGGTACCAAAGAAGGACAAATCCTGGCGCCTATGTGTCGACTTCAAAGACCTAAATAAGGCCTACTCAAAGGATCCTTACCCGCTCCCCTGAATTGATCAAATCATCGACGCCACCGTAGGGCACGACTCATTGTGTTTCCTTGATGCATACTCTGGCTACCACCAAATCAAGATGGCAGAGTCGGACCAAGCCGCAACGGCATTCATCACCCCATACGGCCCATTCTGCTTCAACACGATGCCCTTCGGGCTCAAAAATGCCGGCGCAACATATCAGCGCATGATTCAGACATGTCTGGCCAACCAGATCGGCAAAACAGTTGAAGCGTACGTAGATGACGTGGTCGTCAAAACCAAACACTCGATACTCTAGTAGACGACTTGAGGCTCACGTTCAACGATCTTCGAACATATGACATCAAGATCAACCCGGAAAAATGCGTTTTCGCCGTACCAGCCGGAAAACTCTTGGGCTTCATCGTATCCGGTAGAGGAATTGAAGCAAACCCAGCCAAGATCCGAGCTCTGTCACAATTGGATACCCCAAAAGACCTCAAACAAATACAAAAATTGACAGGATGCGTGGCGGCTCTAAGCCGCTTTATCTCCCGCTTGGGAGAAAATGCATTGCCCCTTTATCGCCTCCTGCGGTGCACCGAACACTTCGAGTGGACGGATGCCGCCACGGCCGGACTCGAAGAAATCAAAGCCATACTGGCAACAAATCCGGTCCTGGCCGCGCCCAACACGGGCGAACCAATGCTATTATACATCGCGGCAACCCATCAAGTTGTAAGCGCGGTGCTCGTCGTCGAACGAGAAACGGACGGACACAAGTTCCCTCTCCAAAAACCAGTTTACTATGTGTCCACTGTCCTAACTCCATGCAAGTCACGGTACCCGCATTATCAAAAAATAGCATACACGGTGTTCATGGCATCCCGGAAGCTGCGACACTATTTTCAAGAGTGTTCAATAACAGTGGCATCCGAAGTACCCCTTAATGATATTATAAACAACCACGACGCAATGGGCCGGATTGCCAAATGGGCCATCGAGCTCCTCCCGTTCGACATAACTTACAAGCCAAGGTGAGCTATTAAGTCGTAGGTTTTGGCCGACTTCATCGCCGAATGGACTGAAGCCGAGCTCCCTAAAGAGTACGGCGCATACTCCAATTGGATCATGCACTTCGACGGCTCCAAAATGTTGGCTGGCCTGGGGGCTGGCATCGTTCTAACGTCCCAAACCAGAGATACAGTACAATACATACTTCAGATAATGTACACGGATTCCAACAATGCAGCCGAATACGAGGCCCTTCTACATGGTCTCCGGATGGTAGTCTCCATGGGCATTCAGCGCCTAGAGGTCCGCGGGGATTCAAACCTCGCGGTATCCCAAATAAATGGAGACTTTGACGCCAAGGATCCGAAAATGGCAGCTTATCGCAATGTCATCTTAAAAATGTCAGCTCGGTTTGAGGGGCTCAAATTTCATCACATAGCCCGGGAGAACAACCAGGCAGCAGACGTGTTGGCATGCATCAGCGCCAAGCGCGATGCCGTCCCTCCCAACAACTTCCTTGAGAGGTTGTTCAAGCCGTCAGTATCATGGGAGGGAGAGTCCGGAAACAATAGCCCGGACACAACCACGCTGCCTCTCACCGAACACTCTGACACAGTTGGTGGCTCCGCCACCGTAACAACACCGTCAGCCCACACAATAATGGCAGTCATTGCCCCATGGACAGAACCATTCCTAGCCTACCTAACTAGGCAGGAACTTCCCGAGGACCAAAACAAGGCCCGCTGCATAGTGCGGCGATCTAAAGCCTACAAAGTCCACGAGGGAGAGATTTATAAGAAAAGCACAACCGGAGTCCTTCAAAGGTGTATCTCCGAAGAGGAAGGGCGAAACCTTCTGGCTAAAATTCATGCCGGACTCGGCGGGCACCACGCTGCAGCCCGGGCCCTCGTAAGCAAGGCCTTCCGTACCGGATTTTATTGGCCGACAGCCCGGGCAGACGCTCGGGATTTAGTGCAGCGATGCGTCTGTTGCCAATTATTCGCTAATCAAAGCCACATGCCGCCTACCGCCCTACAAACCATACCCATTACATGGCCTTTTGCGGTCTAGGGGCTTGACATGGTTGGACCCCTTAAAGGAGGAACCCACAAGAAAAAATATCTACTAGTTATGGTGGACAAATTCACCAAATGGATAGAGGCCAAGCCTGTAAAGACGGCCGAATCCGGACCGGTGATAGACTTCATATCCGGGGTTGTACACCGTTACGGCATCCCCCACAGCATCATAACTGACAACGGCACAAACTTTACGGCCGATGAAGTTAAACTCTGGTGCAAAAACATGGGCATCAAGCTCGACTACGCTTCAGTCTATCACCCACAAACTAACGGTCAAGTCGAATGAGCCAACGGTCTTATTATGAGCGGCATCAAACCCAGACTAGTGCAATCCCTCAAGGAATCAAACACGCACTGGGTAGAGGAGCTTGACTCCGTACTCTGGGGGCTGCAGACCACGCCGAATCGCACTACCGGATTCACACCATTTTTTATGGTATACGGCGCAGAGGCAGTTCTGCCCTGCGACATAATACATGACTCACCTCGAGTGCACATGTACGAAGAAAGAGAAGCCGAGCTCGATCGGCAGGACAGCTTGGACGCATTGGAGGAGGAGCGCGACGTGGCAAAATCTCGTTCCGCATTCTATCAACAGCAGGCTCAAAGATATCAAAGCAGAGAAGTACGGGCCAAAACTTACAACGTTGGCGAACTAGTTCTACGCCTGGTGGACAAGAAAAAGGACAAACTAAAGCCCAAATGGGAGGGTCCCTTCATAATCGACCAAGTACTGACTGGTGGAGCGTACCGTCTGCGAAACGCATCGGACAACCGACTCAAGCCGAACCCATGGAACGCAGCACGCCTACGAAGATTCTACGCCTAGCGCCGGATTCCGTGTTCGTCTCCTTCCTCTGTTCCCTTTTTTTTCTTTTTTACATTAGCTGTCCGGGATTTCTCTCCTTCTCCCTACCCCTTCCTTTTTTTTCTCCCATGCCCTTAGGGGCTTGCATGTGCACTGTTCGCACATACTTGACGCGCCACCCGCGCTCATCATACCTGGGGGCTTCTTTATCAGAAGTTTATATTAAACGGGCCTCATGCCCAAAACATGTGTGACAATTCCGTGAACCTTTTATACACCATTATACGCATCGATATGACTTAAGTTTTGGCCAAGATGGGTTGCCTGGCTCCTGTGCTTACCCCTACATTCCCGTTCGTGCGGCTAGGTGGTAAAGGGAGCACCTCTACGATTGTTACTACCGGGTCAGCCGGATGTGTACCTCAGATTGGGTGAAGCCGAAAGCTAGCGTTCTTAAGGGAATATTCGGTCGGTGAAATAAAAGATGATTTTTCTTGTTTATCTATCTGCCCCCAGATGCTTTTCTGCTCTTTTTAGCAATCCGGACATGCACTTTAGGGCATGCCTCCCAGGGAAAGGAACCCCTAACGGAACTATTCTCCCTGGAAGATGTTTCTTACTAACCATGTAATATAACATAACTAGTTGGGCACTTGTCTGCTAAAGCAATTATGACCCCTACGCCTTGGCTCCATGCATGCCCCGATTCTTACATAATCGAGAGGGTATTCGGACACACTCCGGACTATAGGGTCCGGAGGTCGAAGCGAAAAGGTCCGCAATGACAAACGATCTACAATCTGGCTAGAAGGCATTTTTCATGTCATTTTAAATTACAGAGTCAATCCGACTCGGTATACTCTTCTTCAATACCATCCAACAGGCGGTCTAATTTATAGTCCTGTTGGGAATACTTTGCAGCCAGCTCTACCTAGCCATATACTAAGCTGACAGGGATCTCCTTTCCGTCAGGACCCATAGGGTCGACCTCGGCCATGTGGTTTGGGTCAGCCTTCGTGTACCGCATCTTCACCATGGCCCAGGCCTCCCTGGCACCTTGACGACAGGCCGATATCTTCCACAACCGGAAGCGCTGCCGCACTCCCTCCAGCTTCTTTGCAAGCTCCCCAAGGTCTTGGGGGATGGAGAGGGATGGCCACATAGCCTGAACGACGCTCTGCATTGCCTGCCGAATTCGTTCGTGCAGTTGCAACAGCTCGGGAAGAAGGTCTCCCATTGAACCGGGCATTTCCTCCGCAGGACAACCTGTCAGTAGACCTACAGACATAGATCTGTCAATCGATTTCTTCACTGAATTTTTTTTCGAGAATTCGCTCAAGCACTTACTAAAAATGCCGCGTCGAAGTCGCCGATTTTCCTTTACGGAAGCAGACAGCTAAATACGAACATCCTTTAGTTCCTCGCCCAGCTGGGTATTGGCGTCTTGAAGTTTGTTCTTCTCTTGCCTCACCCTTGTCAGCACGCTCTCGCCAGCCTTTAATTGGCGTACGAGTTGTTGCTTGTCTGGATTTACTCCGGCCTCATCTGCATCGTTATCGTCAGCATTGCACACATGCCGCACTTTGCAATGGAATTATTTTTGGGAGCATATATTACCTGAGGGGGTCTCCTTGCCAATAGCTAAAACGGTTAGTGCAGCCTCGAGTTGGGCCTTGCACTCCGCCAACTCCTGAGACAGTTGTGTGTTCTTCTCTGTAAGACCCTGCATAACATATGATACTTAAAACAGTTATCTTAACTATTTCAAGTCTCGGGGGCTACTGACATATATAACTATCAGATTTACTCACCCGTATGTCTTTTACATACCGCTCCGTGGCCCTGGCTAGACCATTTTGAGCGGCATGGAGGTACGCATCTCCTGTATTAAAGGCGTTTAACGCCTCTGGGGGAAAACATGCGTCCTGAAGAACGGTACGGCGATGCATGTGGTTCATGGCACTCTCCACCTCTGAATTGGTGGAAGATAGCCCATCTGCATCCCCTGTCGGAGGAACGCCCGACGCGCGCCCCGTGTCCGCCTCTGCTTCCGGACCCAGCCTTGAAGTCTGGCCGGTGGATATAGTCCGGCGGGCTCTCTTCTTCCTAAGGAGAACATGGTCGTTAAAATGACTTAAGGGCATAGACCCTAGGCGTGAAATTCGCACGCCATACCGTTGCACCGGAGTCTCGATCTGGTCGGCACTTCTTTTTTGCACGCCTGGCTTTAGCGGCCCTTGTTGGCTGCCCACCGCGGGCCCGGCACTCCGCCTCAAGGATTTCCCCTGTAAAACGAAACACTATTGGTCTACAGCATTCAAAATAAGGCATGGATGGATCTCCTTCAAAGTACCAGGACTTCGGTCTCGGCTACCTTTGACGCTGGAAGTAATCCGGGATAGTCGGCCGTAATGGCCACTAAGGTGTTGTCCTTACTCAATTGATGAAACATCCCATCAATTAACTCCACACATAAGTCTGGATCCTCTTGGGAATCCGGATCGAGGGACCGTTCTGGGTCCTCGGGCTGTGGGGGAGGGCTGTTGATCTCCTTCACCGTCTGGCGTAACTCCTGCGTTAATATCACTAGACTGAATACTCAATCATGGGAATTTCGAAAGCGGGTAGATAAGTGAAATTGTTCGCTTACCCAACTTGGAGGATTGTACATGGAGAATCCGCCCTCCGGGTTGGCATGGAGGAATTCCTCTTCTTCTCCCTTGTACAAAGCGGATAAAATTCTCGTTAAGGTGGCGGCCGAATCTGGCCCCTTACGACCGCACCGGGTGGCGTCGTCCTCCCCGTTGAAATCCCACATGGGGTGGCCTTTGTATTGAAGCGGTTGCACCCCTCGCGTAATGCATATGGCCATGACCTTGATCATGGTCAGTCCGGAATGAGCCAACAACCTTATCCGGCTCATCAGGTAAAGGACGTCCCTGTCAGTTTCCCTCTGAGGGTTCCGCGGGCGCCAGCCCAGGCGCTTCTTCAACGGAGCATTATTGAACTCAGGGAGGCCGATCCGTACAGGGTCCGGCAGGGGGACGTCATCTGTATAGAACCACTCCGAGGGCCAGCCCTCGAACGTCCTCTTTGGGGTACCGGATAGATATCCGGTCCCAACGATGCGCCATAGTTCGGCTCCGCCCACTTGATAAATAGACCCCTCTTGAGAACGGGGCACGAGGCAGAACAACCTCTTCCATAGCGTGAAATGGGCCTCAACGCCCAAAAATAGTTCGCAGAGGGCCACGAAGCCCGCAATGTGCAGAATGGAGGCAGGCGTGAGGTGGTGTAGCTGGAGGCCGTAGAACTCCAGCAACCCTCGGAGAAACGGATGAATTGGAAATCCAAGTCCTCTTATTAAATAAGGGACTAGGCATACCCGCTCTCCTCGAGAGGGATTGGGGATGCTCTCTGCTTGCTCTCCGCCGCTATAAGTGGCGATCCCAGCTCGAACTGGGACCATATATGCTGGGGGAAGGAGCCCCTTGGATTTAAGCACTACGAGTTCACTATGCGGGATGGAGCATCTCTCCCAATCCCCAGGCTTGGGGCTGGGAGCGCGAGAGGAGGAGTCGCGTCGGCCGTCCATGATGGAATGGATTTTTTGGTCAGAAGTGTTCTGATGAAAGCTTGCGAAGGGGAGATGGTGTGGTTCGGATCTAGATCCCCATCTCTTTTTATAGACAGCTTATTTAAGTCGCTAGGGGGGGAAATGCAAAAATACCCTGGCTTTCCGCATTCATTCGACATGTGGGAAATGGCCTTTATTGGGCGTGGAAGCCAAGGAGCGCAACATTTATTAGAAGCCGGACACTATTCTACAAGTATATGAAGCTGGAGAAGAACCCGCCTTGCAATGCCGAAGACAATTTACGCGCCGGACTCGTTGTCATTGAAGCCTGGTTCGGGGGCTACTGAGGGAGTCCTGGATTAGGGGGTGTCCGGATGGCCGGACTATGACCTTTGGCCGGACTCCCGGACTATGAAGATACAAGATTGAAGACTTTGTCCCATGTCCGGATAGGGACTTTCCTTGGCGTGGAAGGCAAGCTTGGCGATACGATATGAAGATCTCCTCCCATTGTAACCGACTCTGTGTAACCCTAGCCCTCTCCGATGTCTTTATAAAACGGAGAGTTTTAGTCCGTAGGACGACCAACAATCATACCATAGGCTAGCTTCTAGGGTTTAGCCTCTCTGATCTCGTGGTAGATCAACTCTTGTAATACCCATACCATCAATATTAATCAAGCAGGAGTAGGGTTTTACCTCCACCGAGAGGGCCCGAACCTGGGTAAAAACATCGTGTCCCTTGTCTCCTATTACCATCCGCCTAGATGCACAGTTCGGGACCCCCTACCCGAGATCCGCCGGTTTTGACACCGACAATGGGTATACATAGGAGGAAGTAGGTCGGTGGATGCTCGAGGGGCCCATGAGGGTGGGGGCGCGCCCACGTGTAGGGGCCGCACTGGGCACCCTCGTGGCCGCCTCCCTTGTTTCTTTACTTCCGCTTCAAGTCCTCTGGATCACGTTTGTTCCAAAAAGATTGCTCCCAAAGGTTTCATTCCGTTTGGACTCCGTTTGATATTCCTTTTCTTTGAAACACTGAAATAGGCAAAAAACAGCAATTCGGGCTAGGCCTCCGGTTAGTAGGTTAGTCCCAAAAATGATATAAAAGTGTAAAGTAAAGCCCACAAACATCCAAAACGGGTAATATAATAGCATGGAACAATCAAAAATTATAGATACGTTGGAGACATATCAAGCATCCCCAATCTTAATTCCTGCTCGTCCTCGATTAGGTAAATGATAAAAACAGAATTTTTGATGTGGAATGCTACCTAGCATAATTCTCAATGTAATTTTCTTTATTGTGGCATGAATGTTCAGATCCAAATGATTCAAAATAAAAGTTCATATTGACATAAGAAATAGTAATACTTCAAGCATACTAATCAAAGCAATCATGTCTTCTCAAAATAACATGGCTAAAGAAAGTTCATCCCTACAAAAATCATATAGTTAGGCTATGTTTCATTTTCATCACACAAAATACTCCCATCAAGAACAACCCCGGTTTCAGCCAAGCAATTGGTTCATACTTTTTAATGCGCTTCAGCCATTTTCAACTCTCACGCAATACATGAGCGTGAGCCATGGATATAGCACTATTGGTGGAATAGAATATGATGATGGAGGTTGTGTGGAGAAGACAAAAAAGGAGAAAGTCTCACATTGACGAGGATAATCAACGGGCTATGGAGATGCCCATCAATTGATGTCAACATGAGGAGTGGGGATTGCCATGCAACAGATGCACTAGAGCTATAAATGTATGAAAGCTCAACAAAAGAAACTAAGTGGGTGTGCATCCAACTTGCTTGCTCACAAAGACCTAGGGCATTTTGAGGAAGCCCATCGTAGGAATATACAAGCCAAATTCTATAATGAAAAATTCCCACTAGTATATGAAAGTGACAACATATGAGACTCTCTATATAAAAAACACGGTGCTACTTTGAAGCACAAGTGTGGAAAAGGATAGTAACATTGCCCCCTTTTTATTTTCTTCTTTTTTGGGGGGGGGGCTTTCTTTTTTTTTCTTTTGGCCTTTCTTTTTCTTCTTTTTTTCTTTCGCCTTTCTTTTTTTTGGCCTTTCTTTTTTTATTTGGGGACAATGCTCTAATAATGATGATCATCACACTTCTATTTATTTACAACTCATGAATTACAACTCAAAACTAGAACAAGATATGACTCTATATGAATGCCTCCGGCGGTGTACCGGGATGGGCAATGAATCAAGAGTGACATGTATGAAAATTTATGCATGGTGGCTTTGCCACAAATACGATGTCAACTACATGATCATGCAAGGCAATATGACAATGATGATGTGTGTCATGAAAAACGGAATGGAACGGTGGAAAGTTGCATGGCAATATATCTCGGAATGGCTATGGAAATGCCATGATAGGTAGGTATGGTGGCTGTTTTGAGGAAGATATAAGGAGGTTTATGTGTGATAGAGTGTATCGTATCACGGGGTTTGGATGCACCGGCGAAGTTTGCACCAACTTTCAAGGTGAGAAAGGGGAATGCACGGTACCGAAGAGTCTAGCAATGATGGAAAGGTAAAAGTGCGTATAATCCATGGACTCAACATTAGTCATAAAGAACTCATATACTTATTGCAAAAGTTTTATTAGCCCTCGAAGCAAAGTACTACTACGCATGCTCCTAGGGGGAGGTTGGTAGGAGTTAACCATCGCGCGCACCCGACCTCCACTCAAGGGAAGGCAATCAAAAGAGCACCCCATGCAATAAATTTGTTACACAACTTTTACCATACGTGCATGCTACGGGACTTGCCAACTTCAACACAAGCATTCTTTAAATTCATAATTACCCAACTAGCATGACTCTAATATCACTACCTCCATATCTCAAAACAATTATCAAGTATCAAATTGATCATAGCATCCAATTCACTTCCTATGATAGTTTTTATTATACCCAACTTGGATGTTCATCATTCTAGGACCAATTTTATAACCATAGCAAATACCATGCTGTTCTAAAAGACTCTCAAAATAATATAATTGAAGCATGATAAATCAACAATTTCTTCAAAATTAAGCCACCGCTGTGCTCTAAAAGATATAAGTGAAGCACTAGAGCAAAACTATCTAGCTCAAAAGATATAAGTGAAGCACATAGAGTATTTTAATAAATTTCAATCAAGTGGGTTTCTCCAAAAAGGTGTGTACAGCAAGGATGATTGTGGTAAACTAAAAAGCAAAGACTAATATCATACAAGACGCTCCAAGCAAAACACATATCATGTGGCGAATAAAAATATAGCTCCAAGTAAAGTTACCAATAGACGAAGACGAAAGAGGGGATGCCTTCCGGGGTATCCCCAAGCTTAGGCTTTTGGTTATCCTTGAATATATTGGTGTGCCATGGGAATCCCCAAGCTTAGGCTCTTGCCACTCCTTATTCCATAGTCCATCAAATCTTTACCCAAAACTTGAAAACTTCACAACACAAAACTCAACAAGAAATCTCATAAGCTCCGTTAGTGCAAGAAAGAAAAATCACCACATAAGGTACTGTAATGAACTCATTCTTTATTTATATTGGTGTTAAACCTACTGTATTCCAACTTCTCTATGGTTCATACCCCTACATACTAGCCATAGATGCATCAAAATAAGCAAACAACACACGAAAAACAGAATCTGTCAAAAACAAAACAGTCTGTAGAAATATGTAACTCTCGAATACTTCTGGAACTCTAAAAATCCTACCAAAATAGGAAGTCCTGGGTAATTTGTATATTGATATATATCAAAAAGAATCAACGCAAAATCACGTTTCGGTGAATTACTAAAATTATTTTCGTGTGTGCAAAGTTTCTGTTTTTCAGCAGAATCAAATTAACTATCACCATAGGTTATCCTATAGGTTCTACTTGGCACAAACACTAATTAAAACATGGAAACACATCTAAACAGAAGGTAGGTGCAAAATTTATTACTAAACAGAATCAAAAACAAAAAATAAAAAATAAAATTGGGTTGCCTCCCAACTAGCACTATCGTTTAACGCCCCTAGCTAGGCATAAAAGCGAGGATAGATCTAAGTAGTGCCATAATAATAAGATAGATCACGAAAACTCATCTCATATTCTCTATGTTCAGCAGCAAGTTTTCTTTGAGGCAAGCAAAATTAATCAAAAGGGCTAAATTTAATGGGACAAAAGTCCCCAAGATCAATCTCAGGAGGTATGGGTTCCTCCTTTGACCCTTCATATTGCACAACTAATTCATCATTATAAGCATTCTTTTGGCAGAACTTCGTGAGCCTATACTCAAGAGAGTATCCTAACTCATTGTTTCGAAGAGCAAAATCATTATTAAGTTCGGAAATTCTATCAAGTAGGACATTGGTAGGAAACTTTTTCTAAGGTTTTCATTAAAAGCAACATAGTCCAAAGATTGAAAACGCCTAATTTCCTCTTGATCAAAGAGGATCGCTTCTATGGGAGGATGGTCGGCGTCCACCCTATAGTGCACAAATATTTATTTGGCCTCTTTTATTATAAATCTAAACTCATGTGCCAAAAAGATAGTAGCGACGCGCTTAACAGAAGAATGCTCAATATTAGAAAATTCTAGGAAAATTCTTTGTATGCAAAGATGCATATGCATAAATTGTCTTTCAAGCTCAACTACAAGCATAGCGATAGCATCTGCAAGACTACTAGTTCTATGAAGAATAGTACCACCCATAGAAGGTAAAGCATCAGCACAAGTAAAGAAATCTTGAATAACCCCTTTTCCAATAATATTACCGCTACCGATTCAAAACTTTTTAGTATGCAAGATAGGGGGTTCTTTAGCAGGAGCATCAGAATTTTCCATTTTATTGTTATTGTCCATATCGATGATAATCTCCCCAATTCCAGACATAACGGCAAACAAAAGCGAGGAAGAAGAAGAGAGCAAGCGGAAAAGAGAGAAGATTGGGAAAGAGAGGGCAAATAAAACGGCAAGGGTGAAGTGGGAGAGAGGAAAGCAAGAGGCAAATGGCAAATAATGTAAATGCGAGAGAGATGAGTTTGTGATGGGTACTTGGTATGTATTGACTTGAGCGAAGACCTCCCCGGCAACGGCGCCAGAAATCCTTCTTGCTACGTCTTTTCTACGTCTTGATCTTGCGTTGGTTTTCCTTGAAGAGGAAAGGGTGATGCAGCAATAGTAGTGTAAGTATTTCCCTCAGTTTTTGAGAACCAAGGTATCAATCCAGTAGGGGGCTCCTCAAAAGTCCCACGCACCTACACGAACAAACAAGAACTCACAACCAACGCAATAAAGGGGTTGTCAATCCCTTCACGGACACTTGCGAAAGTGAGATCTGATAGAGATAATATGATAATATATTTTTGGTATTTTATATATAGATTAGAAAAGTAAAGATGCAAATAAAAGTAGATTGAAAGTGTATATGATAAAAGATAGACCCGGGGGCCATAGGTTTCACTAGTGGCTTCTCTCAAGATAGCATAAGTATTACGGTGGGTGAACAAATTACTGTCGAGCAATTGATAGAAAAGCGAATAGTTATGAGATTATCTAGGCATGATCATGTATATAGGCATCACGTCCGTGACAAGTAGACTGACTCCTGCCTGCATCTACTACTATTACTCCACACATCGACCGATATCCAGCATGCATCTAGAGTATTAAGTTCATAAAGAACAGAGTAACGCATTAAGAAAGATGACATGATGTAGAGGGATAAACTCATGCAATATGATATAAACCCCATCTTTTTATCCTCGATGGCAACAATACAATACGTGCCTTGCTGCCCCTGCTGTCACTGGGAAAGGACACCGCAAGATTGAACCCAAAGCTAAGCACTTCTCCCATTGCAAGAAAGATCAATCTAGTAGGCCAAACCAAACTGATAATTCGAAGAGACTTGCAAAGATAACTTAATCACACATAAAAGAATTCAGAGGAGATTCAAATATTTCTCATAGATAAACTTGATCATAAACCCACAATTCATCGGATCTCGACAAACACACCGCAAAAAGAGTTACATCAAATAGATCTCCAAGAAGATCGAGGAGAACTTTGTATTGAGATTCAAAGAGAGAGAAGAAGCCATCTAGCTAATAACTATGGACCTGAAGGTCTATGGTAAACTACTCACAAATCATTGGAGAGGCCTTGGAGATGATGTAGAGGCCCTCCGTGATCGATTCCCCCTCCGGCGGAGCGCCGGTGAAGGCTCCAAGATGGGATCTCGCGGATACAGAAGGTTACGGCGGTGTAAATAGTTTCCCGTGGTCGCTTTTGATGTTTTCGGGGTACATGGGTATATATAGGAGGAAGAAGTAGGTCGGTGGACGCTCGAGGGGCCCACGAGGGTGCGGGGCGCGCCCACCTGTCGGGGGCGCATCGGGCACCCTCGTGGCCGCCTCCTTCATTTCTTGACTTCCACTCCAAGTCCTCTGGATCACGTTTGTTCCAAAAAGATCGCTCCCAAAGGTTTCATTCCGTTTGGACTCCGTTTGATATTCCTTTTCTTCGAAACACTGAAATAGGCAAAAAAAACAGCAATTCGGCTTGGGCCTCCGGTTAGTAGGTTAGTCCCAAAAATGATATAAAAGTGTAAAGTAAAGCCCATAAACATCCAAAACAGGTAATATAATAGCATGGAACAGTCAAAAATTATAGATACGTTGGAGACGTATCAGTTACTTTAGCTTAGAGATCAAATATGTGTATATACATATTTGAAGTGGGATCTCAAAAGTGAGCTACGAAGAGGAAGTAAGAGAGAGTGTGTAAGAGCAGAGGGAATACATGATAACATAGAGGAAAGCCTAACTAGTTCTTCACCTCTTGTCTTGAGGTGGCGATTCGGTTTCGTACTTCCCGATGCCTCTCATTCCTATCATTCTTAGGCACTCCTTCCTCTTCCTTTTTGCTTCCTCAATCGCTTTAGAAAAAAAATGAAACATGCATATGCATAATAGGAAGAGGAAGAAAAGAGGGCCTAAGAGCAATGGGCATGGGATAATAATGGAAGGCTAAAGATCTCGCCTCTAAGTTCCTTGCGTAAAATGGATAGGGGTCATGGTTCAGTTATCATGATGCCTCTCATGCCTATTGTTCTTTGGCACTCTTTCCTCTTCCTTTTGGGGTACAACAAAATGAAAATGATTCATAGTATAATATGATATTATTCAAGTTAATTCACCCTAAATAGTTTGAATGATCTTTTCTATGTTGGTTCGTTTGTTTGTTTGGATTCCCTTACTTCATAATGACACACATGTTTAGCTCCAGGTAATTCTACACATGAGTCGTGATCATGCCAAAATATTTAATTTATCTATCAGATATTATGGAGCATACATCTCTATTATCTGGAAAAAAGGGCCTTCGTTGAAACACAAACAAGCACATTTTCAGACTTAACAAGATGAGACACATAACTTTAACACATGGAATGGTTCTTTATCTTGAACGCATGTTGGAGACTAAACCACATCAATGACACACCACCGCTGACCACTGTGGCTGAGAGTACGAGCTTAAATTAAAGAAAAACGTAAATTGGTAATTGGCACACCAAGCATGTAACAATTTGTGCATTGTAGATTATTATTCTCATCAATTCCTAAAGATGTCACGCATGGGATAGGAAACTAATGGATAGATATGCAAGCTAAAAAGAAACAGCCATGACTACAACAAAATATATTTACAGCTTTAAACATTGCAAAATGCAATGGAATTTGCATAAAATGGTGTTGTTTTATATATCTATATTACTTAGACGTGCGGGATAAGGTTTATTTCCCCAGTCTTTAACCATGATGATTGTTAGCATATCAACCTAGGTGATTTAATCCTCGGAGGATGGTGGCCGAGCAACAAGATTGAAGTGTGAAGTGCTTTGACATGTGAAAGAAGTACCACAGTCTCTTCGGGGTCTTGTTCTTCCTTCGTGTCTAAACCTTGTTGTGAAAATATTAGGTTGTTCACTGTGTTACTGGGTGATACATGCTCAATCGCTGTGTATAGTGAGTTGGACTTATATATAATCATTATAGCTTCATGTATTTTTCTCATAGGGGTTGTGGCATGGTTTCCTTGGGGATATATTTTCCTATATTTATTTTGTTCCACATACGTAGTTGTGTACGACCTTCAAAATTTATATACTAAATTACTTACAAAACAATAGGACTACAATGATTTATTTCTTGATAAAATGGAGTATAGATGTTTTGTTTTGTTGATATGAAATTTGTATAATCATGGTTTAATCACATTCTGGCATTTGTATGACATAGCTTATGTATGAAGTACCTTGTGTTCCAATTAAATGTCAGCTCAATGGTTCTTTGCCCACTATTTTGTTATTTTTGCAAGTTCGCTTAGAGGGTTTAATTTTTACAATTTCATTTTTTTAGCTCACAACTTCTTATTGTTATAGATTTTTGAAACTATAAATGCACTAGTTGATACATATATTATTCTTAAAAAAGGTGGATACGCATATTATGTACTAATTTCGGATATGGGACATAAATGTAAGCGACGGAGCTTTTAGGTATGTGCCCATAATTCAGAGTAGAGGACAATAGGACAGTGCATGTGCTAATGTGGCCTGTTATCATTGAATTTATGCATGTTGACTCTAGAATGGTTCCCTCATGCACCATTTTCTTCATTGCTTACACCTCCAAGGTTATGCATATCATGCACTACCCATTATTTATACCTCAAAGTTGAAACACTTTGTCCAGCAATTCAAGCATGTTTTCAAGAGTTTTGTGTCATTAGATTTGTAGGCACTAAGAGTAAGACAGGAAGAGGAAGAAAGAGAGAGCTCAAGAGCAATAGGAATGGGAACATGGAGGAAAGACCTACTTGTTTGTTTGCACCTCTAGTGTTGAAGGTGCAGATATTTGGCATGAATCATTTCCTGATGCCTCCCATTCCTACCATTCTTGTGCACTCCTTCCTCTTCCTTTTGGCTTACACAATAGCTTTGGTGGAGAAACCACAAACATTCGTCCACATATTCAGATAGCATGAGACCTCGGAGGCAAGACCGAAATAGGAAGAATAGAGGGCCTTAGAGTAGTGGGAATAGGAAACAAAGTCTAACTTGCTCGATTTTCACATCTAGTGTTGGAGGTGATAATTTAGTTTGGTGTTTCCTGATGCCTCGCATTCCTATTATTCTAAAGCACTCCTTCCTCTTCATTTTTTGGCTTGCTTGCATGCTTTAGCTTAGAACCAAATTTATATGTGCACATATTTGATGTGTAATCTCAAAAGTGATATAGGAAGAGGAAGAAAGAGAGGGCCTAAGAGCAATGGGAATGAGGACATAAAGGAAAACTTAACTTATTGGTTCTTCACCTCTTGTGTTCAGGTGGAAATCATGTTTGGTATTAACCACTGCCTTACATTCCTATCATTCTTAAGCACTCCTTCTTTATTTTTGTTTGTTTAAATGTTTAGCATGAAAACTAAACATATATGTGGATATATTCCAATTATATGAGATGTCCATTGTGAGTTGGGAAAAGAAAGTAAGAGGGCCTTAGAGCAGTGTGCATGGGAACATGATGGAAGCCTAAGGCCCCCTAGTTCCTCATCTAACAATAGAGGATGCCTTGGTTTGAGTTATCCTTTGGTGCTCCTTCCTCTTCCTTTTGGATCACACAACATAACAAGGTTTCATAGTATAGCATGATTTGGTTCAAGTTCATATACTCTTCTGCGTAGTAAGAGGGTTATTTTCCAAAAAAAATGGCATGCCTTGATTCATGGTAAGATAAGATGGTGGATTACTAACTCGTTTATACTTGACAATATAGTATGGTAATTTATGTTTCAGATTCTACAAACAGAACCAAACACATTTTAGCCTGGATTATTCTACATATGAGTCCATATCATGCCAAGAAAATTAATTAATACTAAGTATAAATCTGAAAAAATAAATCCATGTAGTCATAGAAGCATATACCAGCATAGTTTTAAATCTAGCAAGATGAGACACAAAACTTGCGCACATATTCTGAAGTTCACACACATATTTTTAAGGTTTTATATTACTAGAATATATACAAGCCTATAGCTGAGAAATGAGATCTACAAAGCAGTTTTTAAGTACATGTTTTGATTGTAGGAGATATGCCCTAGAGGCAATAATAAATGCTATTATTTATCTCCAAGTTCATAATTATGTTTATGTTCCATGCTATAACTGCTATGGTTCCCGAGCCCGTATATCCATAAAGGCTCTGGGGAAAACCCATGTGCACGTGTGGAATAATAAAGGGTAAAATGTATTTCTAGTCATGCCTCTAAGACTAGATTAAGTGTTGCATGATGATTATGTTTTCCCAATCATGGGCATGTCTATGCCAGCAACTTTGAGGGCACAATGTTAAGAGAACATTTGTGTTGAATCGACCCGGATTGATGTTATGCTATGAGATTCATTCGTCACAAGTTAATGGTAAATAACACAGAGATGGTTAATGTTTGCATGATTCCTTAGGCCGTGAGAGTATCGAGTTTCTTCATGCTTGCTTAATGAACTTTGGGGTTTCTTAAACGTCATCCGTAAATGGGTGACTATTACGGCGGCTTACAGGTTCATGGAGAAGTATGTCAAGTAACTTGATAGCTCAAGATTGGGATTTTCTCCTACGACGATGGAGAGATATCTCTGGGCCCTCTCGGTGTTACGGTGTCCATCATCGTCTGGCCAGACACTTTGTGATTTGATCACGGGGATGCCTGAACATGGTAACGAGAAAAGAGAACAATACCGGTAACGAGGTAAGTAGCATAGTGGACAAGTTGTTGATCCACGGGAATGCCAACATGTCTCACCTCGGGTATTTGTAACATATCACGAAGCAACAGGAATAGCACACGGCAACTGGAGGTTCACTCAAATATTCATTCGTGTGGGTATAGGGGTCAATATGGGTGTCCACGGCTCCGATGTTGATCATTGATCAGAAAGGGTTCCGGTCATGTCTATACCTCACCGAACCCATAAGGTCACACGCTTAAGGGCCATCTATCTGCTGAATATTAGACAAGGAGTCTGAGACAAAATCACCAAAAAAGTTTCGGACACCGGAAAAGTTTTGGATAGCGGAAAAGGTTCCGCAGAGAGAGGTCATCGGATGAGTTTCGATGAAACTGAAAAGTGTTTCAGGGGATACCATTAAGTAAAATTGGTTTCGGCACATGCCTGATAATTCTTGGAGGGTGCCAGAATCATTCTGGAAGCTTTCTGGAATTTTCCGGGATAATAACCGGATATGCTCCGGAGCTGCCGGAACCACTTCAAATGCTTTTCGCAGATGAAAATCACTAAACCGGAATTGTTTCGAAACACGTTGAAAATCATTTTGGTGGGTACTTGAAATGTTCTAAGCCCGCATAAATATTTTCAGTTCGAACGGACGCTGAAAAATGTCGTCATGAATAGTGAAAGTACTTTTTGGGATATTTATGGAAAGCCACCTTTTGGGGCTTTTCCCAAAAGGCTTCTAGAAGGACTTGGGGATCAAGGAACCCCCTTTGGGGGGGGGCGTGAAGGTGGGACATTGGAGGGTGCAGTTCCTCCATGGGGCTCCACTTGTCATCCCTTTATGCCTTTTATACCCTTTGTGTGTGACATAAAGTGGGGGCACTTTTGGTATTTCAGAATACCCATCCTACCCCTTGGTTTCCCTATAAATAGGAGGTGAGGGGGCTGCCCAAACCTCATCCCTTCTCACATACAAGTGCCATGCAATGATCTGCCTTCTTCTCTCCCTTCCACGAAAAGAGTTTCGTAGAGCCGTAAGGCTGTCTGGGTTCCGGCAGGAACTAGTTCTGGACGGCGAAGCCCTGCTGGATAGATGACACCATATGTGTGCAACTCTGTAGAGAGATCGTAGTTTCGGTCTTAGTTCGTGAGTGCCTCCCGAAGGGCTGTCTGTGTGACCGTCCGAGTTTTGAAGGTCCTCCCGAAGGGCTGTCCGAGTGACCGTTCGAGTTTCGAAGGTCCTCCCGAAGGGCTGTCCATGACACCGTCCAGGGGGCTGTTCAACCGCCTCCCGGAGGGCTGTCTGAGGAGCAGATGAGGGTATACATCCTCGCGGTTGGGAGGTTGTAAATCCTAGCTGCGGGGATCTGCACCGCCGATCGGCATCGACTCTACTTCCCGCTGTGCTACGAGTCGGTAACGAAAAAGATCAAACCTTGTATGCAGTCTCCATAGTGGTCCTGGGCTGGTGCGTAGGTCGGGAAAATTTTGTTTTCTGCTGCGTTACCCTGCAGTGGCATCATGAGTCGTGCTATGCGTAGATGCAGGTTGCGATCTAGAATACATGGAGATGTATGGGTATTGCATAATATAATTTTGGAGTAGATGAGATCTATTGCTGAAAATTATTTATGCGGGTGACAGATGAAATCTGTTACCCGATGTTCTTGTTGCTTCCCTAGAATTTGCATTTGCTCAATCTCGAGACAGCATGGTGGAATTTGACAAAGTTCTGGCAATCCATGATCCTGATTGATCATGGAAGTGCTATCAGTTCTTTGGGTTCTGCCGTAGTCAAAAGAAAGATGAAATTCGCAGATGAAAGGGCATTGCAGATATGATTTGCAAGGGGGTCATGCGTATGATGAAGTTTAGTATGGGGCTCGAGATTTAATTATCTCGTGTTTCATACACCCCGAGATGTTAATCTAGCAACTTGAATAATCATACTTGATGATAAAACGTTGGTAGCTGCGGTTTAAGTCGAAACCTTAGAAGCCACGTAAAACCTTTTTTTGTATGAACCGATTAGAGGCGTCTAACTTGGTTTTGCAGGATGGTTTGCATGTGATGTGGTATAGCAGTGCTCATAATAATTTGATTATGTATGAGATGACTATATAATGTAAATTAACATGACCTGTGTGTCATGATTCAGCATGATGGCTGGAGCCATATGAGTGTCACTTTAATTACCTACGTGTCAACCTTAAGTAATGCAATTATTTTATTAGCTATAGAGATAGAAATATTATCCGGTGCATCGACAAGGTGGTGGCAATCTTAGTGAAGGTGAACGCCGACGCAAATGCCGAAGACGAAGAAATAAAAGACTTCTCCGTCAGAAAGGGCTATACCATATCATGCTATTATGAATTTCCTGAGAGGTTTATCCCTTAAGATGCACCCTTCTTGATTGCACGGTAGTCGCTTTTTATTAGGGTGATCTCTCACAAAAATATCAAGTAGTTAGTGTTCTCCCAAGTGTAGCACCGTCTGAAATTCGTATCTTTTCGGGGTGCGCCATGTACACATGAGCACGAACGAATCGAGAGGAATGAGGCGGGTGAGGTCAGACCACGCAGCAAGATCACTTGGTTGTCTTCGACATTCAGGCAGGAGAGTCCTGAGCTCGGAACACGCCCATCGAAAGATGAACAAGAATCACATAGACATGTGATCGGCAAGTTGGCCTACCGACTGAAATTCGTGTCATCAGTGATGAACCCGTCAATGGCATCAAATAGAAATATGGATCTTGAATCACTCTAAATCAATTATGAGAGATATTGATTTGCGTGGGAGCGCACTGTTGAATTAACATGTTTAATTCTCAGTGCAATTAATTATGAACGTTGTCTAAGTGTTTCTTGCAAAATAGTTGTAGAATAATAGCTCGCGTTTCCACCTTCCATGATAAAATTGAATAGCTGTTAAATATCTGGTAAAAATTTTACGATTGGTAACGTAATTTGAGGATTGTCCTCAAAAGTGCCGAGAAGGACTTTGTCCTATCGCATGCTTTCTGTATCCTCCCGCTAATGCTATCGATCATGTGACTCTCGTCCTTCGATCCAAAAGCTAGGATTCTGTTGCGGTCAAGTGGAATATGTTTGCTTCCATGAAACCCAAACTTCGAAAGTTGGGATAGTTATATGATATTCATGGAACTGAAAATTATTTTCAGATACAAACAAAGCAATGTTTGTTTGCAAGTATTAGTAAAAGTGTTTACTATGCATTTGACTATTGGGAAAGGGATCCAGAAGAACGCCTGTCATATAATGAAAGGTGAATAAAACAACAACTTAAAGAGAAAGGAAGTGTCCAAAGGGTGTTAGTATGACTTACACGCCTAGGAAGTCCGGGGCTAACGCTACTCTTAAGTTGGGTGCTTCTTTTGCGAGTAGGAGAAATACTAAAAGTTAAACTATTAGAAGTATAAAGGCAGGAAGAAAGATGACCGGAATATCCAGCTCATGTATGAATGTCATACAAGCTTTGATGTATAGAAGGCTGGTCAAAGATATAGTTCTTGGGAATTATGGTTAAACATGTTAATCACTAATTCTTGGGTATTGTGAGTTAATCACAAAGATACCCGCTCGATTGCATTCCGTTGCGAATCAATGTAAGAGCTACTATGGCCTAAAAAGACTAGCCAGGAATGAGGTTTTAATACGTGTTGGGAACATAGTAAAAGTTACTATACCTTCCATCGATGTATTACCTATGTGTTTTCTTTCATAATTCATTTTAGATTTTCTTACACTCTAGCCCTTTGCATAAGGTATCTTGCAAAAAGGTTGTTCATAAGAGAACTTTTGATGTTCAGTATTATGAATAACATGAAGGGCCATGCTTCCATCCAAGATGGGATGTATGTTATGAATATTGATGGTAAAATGATACACCCATAACGCTGACACTAAATGTCACAAGACTATGAGAATACCACACATGTGTGGCACTGCATTTGGTCACATTGGAGAAACCCGCATGAAAAAATCCCACTATGATGGATTTTGAAGTCGTTTGATTTTGAATCATCTGACACTTGCAACTTTCCTCCGAAAAGTGAAGTGACTGAAATACTGTTCACAAGCCATAAGGAACGAGCAACAAACTTATTGGTGATCATACATCATGATGTGTGTAGTTCCATAAATGTTGTTGCGAGTAGTGGATTTATATATCTTCAGAAATGACTCAAGTAGATATATGGATATTTGCTTGATGAGACGTAAGTCTGGATCTTTTGAAATCATTCAAAAGGTTTTCAAAAATTAAGTAGAAGTTATTGTAACAAGGTAATTACGTTTCTACAATTTGATTGCAGAAAGGAATATCTGAGTTACAAGTTTAGCGAATGTATGATGAGTTGTGAAAAGAGTTTCATAACTTACACCTCCCGGAACACCACTATGAGTGGAATGTCTATGAAGATGTAATCAAACCATTTATGACATGGTAAGTTCAAAGATGACATAAAGAAATTTGCCATTATCACTTTTAAAGAGTAATGCTTTAGAGACTGCGGCTTTTACACTGAAAAGAGCTCCATCAGGTCTGTTGAAATGAAGACATGGTATGGTACGCCCAACCATGTTATATCTTTTCTTAAAATTTGGAATATGGGGCTTGTGTACAAGGTTACAAACCTATTCCAAATCAGACAAGTGCTACTTTGTAGGTTATACCAAAATGTTGGGTATTCCTACCTTACTATACCGAGACAAATAGTTTTGCCGCGAAACGGTGTGCTTTTAAAAGAATGGTTCTTTCAAAAAAGGTGAGTGGGAGAATGTGCAACTCGACGAGATAAACAGTATCTTCGTTATCAGATCAAAGGAAAGAGACCTTGGAAGTAATTCCAGAGTTTCCTACTGTGACTGATACGGAAGTCTCTACAATAAAATGTATGAACTTCGGTCGAACTTGCAGCTGAACCATGTAGGCAAGGCTCGTGCAAACCTCTCAGGTGCGCAAACGAGATATTGTTGTTAGACAACATTATACCTACGATACACAAGGAAGCATTGATGGGCCCTGACTCCGGAATTGGCTAAATGCCAATACAACCCGAGTTAGTTTCCATATAAGTGATTCAAGATTAAAACCTTGATACACCTTTCGGAAGACTTAGAGTCTAACGAATATTTATGGAACTTAAAACTGATATGGATAAAAATGTTTTATCCATAAAGCTTGACTTGTTGAAATAACAAGTTCAAGAGTTGACTACGATGAGGTTGTTTTCATCGTAGCAACACTTAAAGTCGGTTCGTGTTGAACTAGCAATTAATACATATTTCAATCATGAGATATGAAACATGGATGACAATAGGATTTCCATCTGATGGAAATGAAACCAAGGACTTGCATGTGTTACAGTCCAAGGCATTTTGTCTATCCAGAGGATGCTAGTAAGGGTGCAAACTTTAGAGTTCCAGTGATGGACAGAAGAGAGCAAAATGGAGTTGGAATCTTCATGCTTTGATGAAATGGTCAAAGGGGTTTGACTTCATCAATTGGTAACGAAGATGCTTGTAATTCAAGAAAGTAAGTGGGAGCATAATAATATTTCTGAAAACCTTGTGTGCTTGACACATTGTTAATTGGAAATAAATTTCTTCACACGAATTAGGACTTCATTTGAAAATAGTTTTTGATGAAGTGCTTAGGATAAATAGCCTCAATATTAGGCATAAAGATCTATGGCGATAGATTTACCTAATAGGGCTAAGCAATGAATACATATTGACAAGGTGCTAAAACCTTTTAGCATTTAAAACCGCCAAGGAGTGATTCTTGCCGGAGTCACATGGAAGAGATTTTTGCAAGACTCGGTGTCCCAAAACACTGATGAGCAAAATACATGATGAAGATTCCACACACTTTTGTGTTTGGATTAATCATGTATTCCATGGTATGTAAAACAACCAGATATGTCCGATACTCCCAAGGTGTTGCGAGTATGGATACT
The DNA here is from genome assembly GCF_018294505.1 of Triticum aestivum. NCBI lineage: Eukaryota > Viridiplantae > Streptophyta > Magnoliopsida > Poales > Poaceae > Triticum > Triticum aestivum. Next base: position 30,432,404 of record NC_057804.1, on the reverse strand, counting down.
AAAGTGATCAAAGTACTGATCGTGGGACAACAGTGAAAGATGTCATTGAGTACTAGAGTAAGTACTGATGATATGTTTTCTCGCAAGCGGAGATCATGAAGAGTTTGTTGTAAAATGTTACATCGATACAGTCTTCATCTTTTCTCCATGCGATTTTCGATTTAAGTTAAGGGTTTTGTGTAATACACGATACGGTGGCACGGTAGTTGGAAATTGTTCCCAACAGGATATTGTGGCGAATTCTATAACAAATGACTAAGTATGTTGACGCTTTAGAAGCGACAAGCAAGATGTTGAATCCTATAGTTCATTCATGAACTTGGTATGGTTCCAAGATGGCTTTTGTCAATGGGACACTACTGCAGGTAGTTTCTCCATAACTCAGTCTGGGGAATCAGGTTTCGACCAATGATTCACATATATACAATGCCAAGTCCACACAACATATGAATTATGTGAAAGCGTGAAAACGCGAGGATATACAGAGATACACGCGGAGTTGAAGTCGTCAGTTCCGTTGGACATCAAGCTATACCACAAGCGAAGCATATTTACACCGATGTGCCACACGTGTGAAGTGCATTAGCATTAAACTAGATTATTGACTCTAGTGCAAGTGGGAGTCTGTAGGAGATATGCCCTAGAGGCAATAATAAATGCAATTATTTATCTCCAAGTTCATAATTATGTTTATGTTCCATGCTATAACTGCTATGGTTCCCGAGCCCGTATATCCATAAAGGCTTTGGGGAAAACCCATGTGCATGTGTGGAATAATAAACGGTAAAATGTATTCCTAGTCATGCCTCTAAGACTAGCTCAAGTGTTGCATGATGATTATGTTTTCCCAATCATGGGCATGTCTATGCCAGCAACTTTGAGGGCACGATGTTAAGAGAACATTTGTGTTAAATCGACCCAGATTGATGTTATGCTATGAGATTCATTTGTCACAAGTTAATGGTAAATAACACAGAGATGGTTAATGTTTGCATGATTCCTTAGACCACGAGAGTATCGAGTTTCTTCATGCTTGCTTCATGAACTTTGGGGTTTGTTAAACGTCATCCGTAAATGGGTGACTATTACGGCGGCTTACAGGTTCATGGAGAAGTATGTCAAGTAACTTGATAGCTCAATATTGGTATTTGCTCCTATGATGATGGAGAGATATCTCTGGGGCCTCTCGGTGTTACGGTATCCATCATCGTCTGGCCAGACACTTTGTGATTTGATCACGGGGATGCCTGAACACGGTAACGAGAAAAGAGAACAATACCGGTAACGAGGTAACTAGCATAGTGGACAAGTTGTTGATCCACGGGAATGCCAACATGTCTCACCTTGGGTATTTGTAACATATCACGAAGCAACAGGAATAGCACACGGCAATTGGAGGTTCACTCGAATATTCATTCGTGTGGGTATAGGGGTCAATATGGGTGTCCACGGCTCCAATGTTGATCATTGATCAGAAAGGGTTCCAGTCATGTCTATACTTCACCGAACCTATAGAGTCACATGCTTAAGGGTCATCTATCTGCTGAATACTAGACAAGGAGTCTGAGAGAAAATCACCGAAAAAGTTTCGGACACCGGAAAAGTTTCGGACACCGGAAAAGGTTCCGCACAGAGAGGTCATCGGATGAGTTTCGATGAAACTGAAAAGTTGTTTCAGGGGATACCATTAAGTCAAATTGGTTTCGGCACATGCCTGATAATTCTTGGAGGGTGCCAGAATCATTCTGGAAGCTTTCTGGAATTTTCCGGGATAATAACCGGATATGCTCCAGAGCTGCCGGAACCACTTCAAATGCTTTTCGCAGATGAAAATCACTAAACCGGAATTGTTTCGGAACGCATTGAAAATCATTTTGGTGGATACTGGAAATGTTCTAAGCCCACATAAATATTTTCAGTTCGAACGGACGCTGAAAAATGTCGTCATGAATAGTGAAAGTACTTTTTGGGATATTTATGGAAAGCCACCTTTTGGGGCTTTTCCCAAAAGGCTTCTAGAAGGACTTGGGGATCAAGGAACCCCCTTTGGGGGCCCCCATGAAGGTGGGACGTTGGAGGGTGTAGCTCCTCCATGGGGCTCCACTTGTCATCCCTTTATGCCTTTTATACCCTTTGTGTGTGACATAAAGTGGGGGCACTTTTGGTATTTCAGAATACCCATCCTACCCCTTGGTTTCCCTATAAATAGGAGGTGAGGGGGCTGCCCAAACCTCATCCCTTCTCACATACAAGTGTCATGCAATGATCTGGCTTCTTCTCTCCCTTCCACGAAAAGAGTTTCGTAGAGCCGTAAGGCTGTCTGGGTTCCAGCGGGAACTAGTTCTGGACGGTGAAGCCCTGCTGGATAGATGACACCATATGTATGCAACTCTGTAGATAGATCGTAGTTTCGGTCTTAGTTCGTGAGTGCCTCCCGAAGGGCTGTCCGTGTGACCGTCCGAGTTTTGAAGGTCCTCCCGAAGGGCTGTCCGAGTGACCGTTCGAGTTTTGAAGGTCCTCCCGAAGGGCTGTCCATGACACTGTCCGGGGGGTTGTTCGGCCGCCTCCCGGAGGGCTGTCTGAGGAGCAGATGAGGGTATACATCCTCGCGGTTGGGAGGTTGTAAATCCTAGCTGCGGGGATCTGCACCGCCGATCGTCATCGACTCTACTTCCCGCTGCGCTACGAGTCGGTAACGAAAAAGATCAAACCTTGTATGCAGTCTCCATAGTGGTCCTGGGTTGGTGCGTAGGTCGGCAATTTTTTGTTTTCTGCTGCGTTACCCTACATTGATCTAGTTCCATCTATTTCAGTTAAGAAATTAAACAACATGAAATCGCTTTAGCACTCATGAAACATCCAGAATGGGCAACCCTCAAACAAAAACGATGGGAAAATGTTGATAGGGTGATTATGATATATACCTTCAACGATCAAAATTGATGTTAACTTGCAACTCTTTCAAACCAACTAACATCACTAGCCATATATGTAACTTTACAATCTAGTTGCGGTGATGTGGAGAAAACCCAGCCTCACGCACATGACTCCGCAATAAAAGTGAGGAAGAGCTGAGAAAACTACTGGATGATGTTGAGGCACAACTCAACAAACCCAAATATCTCGCTGGCGATGAATCCTCGTCAGTTGGTTCGATGTTCATTCCCAGTCTTGCACGTATAGCCCTTCTTGATCTACATGAGAAATACATCAGTTGCTGCCCAGGTCCTGGAGTCCCACGCATTGGTCAAGTAGAGGACACTACAAGGTTGTGATTGGGAAGTACGTCAACGGGTGGAAGAAGTAACATACTCCCTTCAAGACCTTGCTCTTCCTTTGTGTCTGAACCTTGTTCCGAAAATACTAGGTCATTCAGCGTGTTGCGTAGACGAGCCATATGAACCATTGTGTACAGTGAATTTAAGTTGAATATATGACTAGTATGCCTTCATGTGTTTTCTCCAAGGCCGGGCTGATGGTTCCTGAGAGTTTTTTTCGTACACATGTCTGCTCCAATGTCGTTGTGTATAACCAAAAGAATCTAAATGTTAAACTACATAATAATAGGCCTATATATACAATTTGGGTTTTCTTATACGATGGGTCTCTCTTCATGGGCAAATATTATTTCTATCATCCGTTCTAGCGTTCCTCGTATCTGAAGTATATTGTGTACCAGTGTCACTGCAATCTTCTTTTCCATTTTTTTAACATTTATGAAATTTGTTAGAGAGCTTAGTTTTTTTAATTTCATATTATTTTGAACCCATAGCTTATGATTGAAAAAGTTATGAGTTAAAAAATTACTCATGTTTTTCTCAAAGCTTAATATCTGACATCAGCATGTGTGGCTCGACCCTATGTGTTTCAATGTTCATGAGTGGGCTCAGTCCTTGTTTTCTCGGTTTTCACCCAGTTTGTCATAATTAACTGGGAAACAATCTTCTTCTTAATCAATGAAGAAACGGAAAAAGCTTTTGCCTCATGTTTCAATTTTTTTTCTCATAGCTTAATGTTTTCATGCTCATATTCTTTTTAACTCAAATAGCAATAAATTATTTTCCTACTATATGAATGCATAGCTTTCCGTATATATCTAAGGATAAGATCTCCATGCACATGCTTTACATGTACACTACAGGGCAAGGGGTCCCGTTATCATTGACTTTATAGTAGATGCACCATGTGTCTTCATTACTTGATTCGCATGTGGTTCTCGACATAGTGCACAATACGTCTATTTATACATCAAAGCTAAAACACTTCATCCAGTAAATCCAGCTTGTTGTTCGATACTTTTTTCTTCAAATTTTGTAGGCTCCAAGAGTGAGCAGGGAAGAGGAAGAAAGAGACAGCATAAGAGCGCTAGGAATGGGAACATAGAGAAAATCTTAACTATTTTGTTTTCACCTATCGTATTGGAGGTTCAAACATTTAGTTGTGTGCTTTTCTGAGGCCTCCCATTCCTATGGTTCTTGAGCACTCCTTCCTCTCCCCTTTCGCTTGGCATAAACCGTAAATATGTGTGTGCATACTAAGACAACCTGAGATCTAGAAGGCTAGTCGAGAAGAGGAAGAAAAGAGAGCCTGAGAGCGGTGGGAATGGGAACATGGAGGAAATCCTAACTTTATTTGTTTTCGCCTCTAGTGTTGGAGGTGAGAATTTAGTTTCATATTTCCCGATGCCTCATATTCCTGTTGTTATCAAGCACTCCTTCCTTTTCTTTTTGGCTTGGTTGGCTGCTTTAACGTAAAAACAAAATATGTGTGCACATATTGGATGTGAGATCTCAAAAGTAATCTTGGAATAGGAATAAAGAGAGGGTAATAGCAATGGGGACGAGAACGTAGAGGAAATCCTAACTTATTGGTTCTCCCTCCTTCCTCTTACTTTTTGTTTACTAAATCTCTTTAACAGAAAATGAAGCATATATGTGCATATATTCAAGTCATATGAGTTGTCCACTGTGGGATGGGAAGAGGAAGAAAGAGGGTCTAAGAGTGGTAAGCATGGGAACATGATGGAAGGCTAAAGACCTCAGTTACTTGTCTAAAACTGGAAGAGGCTGTGTTGAGTTTCCCTGATGCCTCCCATGCATATTGTTCTTTGGCGTTCTTTCCTCTTCCTTCTGGATCACACAATATAAAAAATGGATAGTATAATATGATTTCACTCAAGTTCATAGTTAGATTGCTATTTTTTGTGTCTATTTGTTTCCTTGACATGCCTTAATTCATTTATAAGATAATATAAGATGTCGGCTTCTTGTTTATACTTGATAATTTAGTAGTATGTTAATTTATTTTCTAGACTCTACTAGCACCATGAAATACACCAAGACATTTAATTTACATGTCTAGTAGTGTGTGTGTGTGTGTGTGTGTGTGTGTGTGTATGTGTGTGTGTGTGTATTACTATATCTAGAAAAGGGTCATTTAGTCATAGAAACATAAACAAGCACATTTCAAACCTATTCAAATGAGACACAACATTTTAATACATAGAATAATACAAATTCTTCATTAGTTCCCGCATGTTGAACTAGTGTTATAAACAAAATCACAACAATTACATACCACTACTGACCGTCGTAGCTAAGAGTCATAGAAAATTAGAGTGAGAAACATGGTAATTAGCTCACCAAACATTTAAGAGTACATGCATTGTAGATATTTTTAGCATCAATCAGCATTCATCCTATAAAATGATCTGAATTACACAAACTATTCCTAGAGACCTCACACATGCACATAGCAAACTGACAGATATATACCAAGGCTAGCAAGAAACAACCACTTCGAAAACTAAACTTCAATGGAATTTGTACATCATCATAAACGTGTATGGTTTCTTATAGATTGTTTAGACATGCGAGATAAGGCTTATTTCTTCCACTCTTCAACCTTGATGGGTGTTTGCATTGCAAGCTGGGTGATTTGATCCTTCTAGTGATGGTGGTCGAGCTACAAGGTTGTAATTGTGAAGATTATGACGGATGGAGAAAGTACTAAAATCTCTTCAGGATCTTGTGCTTTTCTGTCTGAACCTGGTCATGAAAATACTAGGCGGCTCATCATGTTGCTTAGGTGATCCATGTTGAACCAATTTATACCTTCATGTATTTTTCTCATAGGGGTTGTGGTTGATGGTTTCCTTGGAGACATGTTTACCTATATTTCTCTCCTTCCATGTACGTAGTGTTGTACAGCCTTCAGAATTTGGTGTGAAATTACTTACAGAACATAGCCCTAGCCATGTACACATTTTTTCTCTCAAGCAAATGGCCTATATAAATTTGGATTTGTTGATATGAGATCTCTAGAATCATGGGCTAATCATATTTTGTCAGTTGTAATAGTACAACTCGTCTCTCATGTACCTTGTGTACAATTTTTTTGTCACTTTAGTGTTCTTTCACAATTGTTTTGTAATCTTTGAAAGTTTACTTGGAGGGTTTAATTTTTTCAAGTTCGTATTATTTTAATCTCATAGCTTATTACTTCTACACATTTTCATACTTTATAAATGCATAGGTTGATATCGATAAAATGTACATGTTTCTAATATGGGTAACAGAGAATCACAAGAGATCTCCATTCACTTGCTCTAATTTATGAGCAGAGGAAAATAGGGTAGGGCTCCATAATTATAAGGCCCCGCTATCATTGATTATACAATGGTGTCCCGTGCACTAGGGGTCTTCATTATTTACTCTCCTAAGGTTCTCCATATGATGTACCGCTTGTTATTTATACCTCAAATTAAGTTGAAACACTTTGTCCAGCAATTCAAGCTTGTTGTTTGAGAATTTTAGTTTCGTTAGATTTGTAGACTCCGCGGGTAAGTAGGTAAGAAGAACAAAGAGCACTAGAGTGGGAACATAAGGGAAAATCCTGCACTAGAGTGGGAACATAAGGGAAAACCCTGCCTCTTTGTTTGCACCTCTAGTGTTGGAGGTGCAAATATTAAGCATAGATATTTTCCTAATGCCTCCCATTCCTACCATTCTTGTGGATTCCTTCCTTTCGTTTTTGATTACATGGTAGCTTTGATGGAGAAACAATAGACATGTACCCACATACTTAGATAACTTGAGACTTGAAGGCCAGCCGGGAAGTGGAAGAAAAGAGGGCATAAGAGCAATATGAGTGGGAACATGGAGGAAAAGCCTAACTTGCTTTGTTTTCAACTATAGTGTTGGAGGTGAGAAACTGCTTTGGTTTTCCGATGCCTCCCATTCCTATTGTTCTCAAGCACTCCTTCCTATTCCTTTTTTGGCTTGCTTGGTTGCTTTAGCTTAGCACAAAATATGTGTCTGCACATATTTGATGTCGGATCTCAAAGCGAGCTAGGAAGAGGAAGAAAGAGAGGGTGCAAGAGCAGTGGGAATGAGGACATAGAGGAAATCTTGACCGGTACTTCACCTCTTATCTTGAGGTGGTGACTCGGTTTGATATTTCCCGGTGCCTCTCATTCCTATCGTTCTTAAGCGCTCCTTCCTCTTCCATTTTGTTTGCTAAATCACTTTAAAAATGAAACATACATATGCATAACAGGAAGAGGAAGAAAAGATGGCCTAAGAATAGTGGGCATGGGAACATGATGGAAGGCTAAAGCTCTCACCTCTCAGTTCCTTGTGTAACACCAAAAGAGGCTTTGGTTGCATTTTCTCGATGCCTCCCATGCCTAGTGTTCTTTGGCGCTCTTTTCTCTTCATTTTGGGTCACATGACATGAAAATGATTCATAGTATAATATGATTTTATTCAAGTTCATTCATCCTGATAGTTGGATTGCTATTTTCTGTGTCTGTTTGTTTGTTTCCATGGATTCCCTTACTCCATGACGACACACATGTTTAGCTCTAGATTATTTTGCCCATGAGTCCTTATTATGCAAGATATTTAATTTACCTATCCAATATTATGAAGTATACATCTCTATTATGTCAAAGAAAAAAAGGTCTTCATATAAACACAAACAAGCACATTTTCAGACTTAACAAGATGAGACACGCAACTTTAACACATAGAAGGGTTATTTATGTTGAACTCTTGTTGTAGATTAAACCACATCAATGATGCACCACTCCTAACCACCGTAACTGAGAGTACAAGCATAAATGAGAGTGAGAAAGATGGTCAGTTGGTAATTGACACACAGGACATGTAACAATTTGTGCATTGCATATTATTTTCATCATCAATATCTAAAGAGTTCACACACAAGATAGGAAACTGATGGATAGATACATATGCTAGCAAGAAACAACCATGACTAAAGCAGGATAGATTTGCATCTTCAAAAACTGTAAACTCCAATGGAATTTGTACACTTAATCATAAAATAGTGTTGTTTTATGTATCTATATGGTTTAGATGTGCGGGATCAGGCTTATTTTCCCACTCTTTAACCATGTTGGTTGTTTGCATCTTAACCTGGGTGATTTAATCATTGGTGGGATGGTTGTCGAGCTACAAGATTAAATGGCGAAGTACTTCGATGCGTGGAAGAAGTACCCATAGTCTCTTCAGGATCTTGTTGTTCCTTCGTGTCCGAACTTTGTGCTGAAAATACTAGGTTGTTCAGCGTGTTGCCAGGCGATACGTGTTGTACCAATGTATACAGTGAGTTTAGACTGAATATATAATGATTATACCTTCATGTATTTTTATCATAGGTGTGGTGGCTGATGGTTTCCTTGTAGATATGTTTTCCTATATTCTGTTTCTTTCATGTACATAGTTGTGTACAACCTTCCGAATTTAGATACTAAATTACTTACAGAACAATAGGACTATAGATATTTTTCTTGATAAAATGGCCTATAAACATTTTGGTTTTGGTGATAGGAGATCTCTCTAATCATGGTTTAATCACATTATGTCATTAGTATAATAATACTCCCTCCATTCCTAAATATAGGGTGTATAGTTTTTGGCACGAAAATTAAAGAACACACATGGGGGGGAAATTTCACAAGTTTTGGGCGAGATTACACCTGACTAATTGACATGAGTAAATAGAGGAGCTTGCCTGATATAAGGAAATGTAATCAAATTCCTAAAAAAAATATCCAAACGAGTGGTGCAACGCAATGCACCTTATATTTCGGATTTTTGCTCAAATATATATACACCTTATATCAAGGAACGGAGGGAGTACAACTTATGTCTGAAGTACCTTGTGTTCAAAAAAAATTGTCACCTCAATGGTTCTTTGCCCACTATTTTGCAGTTTTTCCAAGTTCACTTAGATTGTTCAATTTCATATTAATTTTAGATCATAACTTCTTATTGATATATATTTTGACACTATAAATGCTCTATGGATATTGTTCTGAAAAAGGTTGATACGCATATTATGTACCAGTTTCGGATATGGGTAATAAAGGTAAGAAAAGGAGATCTTTTTTTCTTTAGGCATGTGCCCTTAATTCGAGGACAATAGGACAGGGCATGTGATAATCTGGCCACATTATCATTCATTGTCTTGCATGTTGACTGTAGAATGGTTCCTCCATGCACCGCTTGTCTTCATTGCTTACACCTCCAAGGCTCTGCATATGGTGCACTACCCATTATTTATACCTCAAAGTTGAAACACTTTGCAATAATTCAAGCTTGTTCTTCAAGAGTTTTGTGTCATTAGATTTGTAGGCACTAAGGGTAAGCCGGGAAGAGGAAGAAAGAGATAACTCAAAAGCAATAGGAATGGGAACATGGAGGAAAGCCTCCTTGTTTGTTTGCGCCTCTAGTGTTGACGGTGAAAATATTTGGCATGAATCCTTTCCTGATGCCTCCCATTCCTATCGTTTTTGTGCACTCCTTCCTCTTCCTTTTGGCTTACGCAATAGCTCTGATGAAGAAACCATAGACATGTGTCCACATATTTAGATAAAATGAGAGCTCGGAGGCAAGCCCGGAAGAGGAAGAATAGAGGGCCCTAGAGTAGTGGGAATGGGAACATGGAGGAAAGCCTAACCTGCTCGATTTTCACCTCTAGTGTTGGAGGTGATAATTTAGTTTGGTGTTTCCTGATGCCTCCCATTCCTACTGTTCTAAAGCACTCCTTCCTCTTTATTTTTGGCTTGCTTAGTTGCTTTAGCTTAGGAACCGTGCACATTTTCGATGTGAAATCTCAAAAGTGATCTAGGAAGAGGAAGAAAGAGAGGGTCTGGAAGCAATGGGAATGAGAACATCAAGATAAATCAAACTTATTGGTTCATCACCTCTTGTGTTGAGGTGGAAAATCCGTTTGATATTTCCCACTGCCTCACATTCATGTCGTTCTTAAGCGCTCCATCCTCTTCTTTTTTGTTTACTAAACCATTTAGCAGGAAACCTAAACATATATGTGGACATATTCAGATGATACGAGATGGCATTACGAGACTGGAAGAGGAAGTAAAGAGGGCCTAAGAGCAGTGCGTATGGGAACATGATGGAAGGCTACATGTCTAACACTAGAGGATGCTTTGGTTCGAGTTTTCTGATGCCTCACATGCCTCTTATGAAATATAAAAAAAACATTTTAAAATGTTAAAAAATTCCGAACAACAATTTCACGTGTATATTCGGACATTCTATGTTCACAAACAAAATTCCACAAAGAAATAACATTTTTTTGTGGCATGCATAAAAAAGATTTTAAAAAATGTCTCCTGAATAGTTATAATCAAGCATATAAAATTGTCTTTTTTACATAAGCCACAAAAAATTCCCCTTTTCACCGAAACCTTGTGCACGAACATATAATGTCCGGATGTACACGCGGGTTTTTTTTCTCGATTTTTTTTACTTTTTATAATGTGTCTTTAGATAATGGGTGCATCTACACCTATGAGCCAAAGTGAATTTCTCAGGACCACACAACACAAAAGGGATTCAGAGTATAACATGATTTGGTTCAAGTTCATATACTTTGCATAGTAGGGTTATTTTCCATGTGTTTTTTCTTTTTTGCATGCCTTGATCCATGGTAAGATAAGATGGTGGATTGCCAACTGGTCTATACTTACAATTTATGTATTGTAATTTATGGTATATACTTAGACAATATAGTATGGTAATTTATGTTTCAGATTCTACAAGCAGAAACAAACACGTTTTAGCCCCGGATTATTCTGCACATGAGTCCATATCATACCAAGACACTTAATTATATACTCCCTCATACCATAATATAAGACGTTATTACATACAATATGCTCACATATTGGATGTAAAACATCTTATATCATAGGGAGTATTAAGTATACATCTAAATCTGGAAGAAAGAAAAACCATGTAGTCACAAAAACATACACTAGCAGTGTTAAATTTAGCAAGATGAGACACACAACTTTAACACAGACATTGATAGATATTCTTCAGTTCACACAGATCTTCTATACGTTTTATATTCCTATACAATATATACAATCCTATAGTTTCAAAATGAGAGCTACTCCCTCCGTTTCTAAATATAATTCATTTTGGTAGTTTAATTTGAACTACCAAAACGGCTTATATTTAGAAATGGAGGGAGCACAAAGCACTTTTAAGTACAAGTTTTTGACAAGTTTCATCTGTTTCAGTTAAGAAATTAAACGACATGAAATCACTTCAGCACTCTGGTAACATCCAGAATGGACAACCCTCAAACAAGATGGAAGAAATGTTCAGAGAATGATTACAACATCAACCATCAACGATCAAAATTGTTGTTAATTTACAACTGTTTCGACCCAACTAACATCACTAGCCAAATATGTAACTTTACAACCTTGCTGCGGCAATGTGGAGACATCCCAGCCTCACACACATCACTCCGCAATAAAATATACACACCTGATGCAAACCTTGCCCTTGGTACAAAAGCCCAGGGCATTTGTATGCTGCACAAACCCCAGCAACCCAAGCACAAAAAACATGTGAATGGAACACAAGAAGAAAGGAAAAAAAGGTAAACTTTGAATTCCATGTGTAACACGATTGATGCCATTCTGGTTAGCTATGATGTCAATACAGATTGTAACGCGAGCTGTTGCTGTGGCTGAAGAGTAGACCATGTCGAGGCAAGTACTGAAGGAGGCAGAGTGGTTTGGAGCTGTCTTAGCAGATTAACTATCTTGCTAGCAGTCTGTTCTGTTGCCAGATCCTTGCCTGCACACAAGATCTGCACTCGGCAAAAATATATATGGTGTTAAACAGATTGTGTTGAACGTTCTGAAGATATTGTCAGCCATATAGCCCTGTGATTGTATTATATAGATAGATTCCATGGTGAGCTCACATTATATTCAAAGTACATTTCAAATTGCAATGTTTCTGTCAAATTGACCGCATCAATTATAGACTAGAAAGACAAACACAAATTAGTCTCGAGGAATGAAGAATAATTTAGTGCTACTACAGAAGGACCGGTGATTCTAAAGTAAGATAACAAAAAAGAAAAGCTAATTGCATATGTAGGGTAACGGATGATTTGGCAGTTGAGACGAGTAACAAATGGTTGCAAAAAAACATACTGTAGACAGCATTGTGACAAAAAATTGTCAATGTGCCACAGTAGGTACTCCCAGTTTCAGGGTTCAACCTAGAGGTTGGCAGGGTTAACCAGATACACTAGTTGGTACTGCATTTGTCGATGCTCTGAGGTGTATTTATATGCCTATTAGGATTAACACGGATATGCAGTTTCAAAGTGCTGATTTCAAATCGATTTTCAGAACTCAAGACATAAGATGCATAGTATACAAATATAGAAGAAATCCTTTATGGCTCCAAAAATGCAGGTAGTGACATCTTTACCAGCAAATCAAACAAAATGGAAAAATTACATTGAGAATCAAGAAATAATATAAACAAAAAGGAATACCTCTGCAAAAGTAGATACAATCTTTGGAAGATGTTGATTATTATGGCCCAAAAGCTCACTGTCGGACCTGTTTGTCGTGCCAACAAAGTTAGTAAGAGAGAAAACATAATCATGCTACTAACTAAATGTAGGTTGGTGTTTCTATTCCACATCATGACTTGGCAAAACTGCAAAATCCCAGTGGAAATAATTTTTGGCTATTGCTTACTTCTCAAGCATTGCACACATCTGTTCATGGACAATCTTGGCCTCAACTAGGTCATTTTTCAATGGCAAACAACTTAACCAAGCAGGAATGACCTGTTAAAATAAATAAAAAAGGTGTTGCATGTCAGAAGCACTGGTTAAGGAATTGATTTAGTAAAAAAGGTACTCCCTCTGTCTCAAAAGTACTCATCATTTGACAGGTAATGCCCATCATTTGATACTTGGGGCAAGAGGACATAGTGAAGTGTCACTGAATCCCTAAAGATCCAATGAGCAATTGATGAAAGAACTACTATCTTCCTTTCTTCCTTTTTAAACTACATAATGACATCTTAGTATTGTTGGCCTGTTGGGTTCAGATGTACTCCCTCTGTCTCAAAATATAAGTCTTATATTTTGAGACAGAGGTAGCATATCTTAGTTCAAATCCCCTTCAGTGGCAGCAAAGAGAGCAATATTACAACAAAGTAGATCTTTAGCTTACAACAGAAATAGTGGTGTAGTAGGCAATGTGTTCACTATTGAGAATTACAAATTCTCACACTAATTCAAAGAAAAAGGGAAAATATCCATGTACAACCTGCCTGGAAAACTGGTTGAATACTGGTGTACAGTAACTGGTTGAATACTGTAAGGCCAAAAGGAGTACAAGTTCAATATTAGGTATGATTGCATAGTCTGATTTCATCTTACAATTAGACATGCCTTGTTAGTTAAAACAATTAAATGTTCACACATAACTTGAAGGTTTCGGCTAAATGTTTGCACACAGTAAACCCTCTGAGCCTTGAGGTGATGTTATCTGCTTTGAGTAACAAGTACAGCTATTTTTATCCTAAGGAAAATGACGATGTACCTTGACAACATTTATTATCGAATTAATGTCAGACATGAATACCCATTCCCAAACCCTTTCTGGATTCTCAAGGACACAAATGCAGGAGTTTAAAGTAAATACTACCTAAATTTAATCACCACATATTCAAAGCATGCATGCTAGGTTGTGTGCAATACAAGAGTAAGAATACAAAGGCATATGGCAAGATACCTGAGATGCATCAATGCTATCACGATGAAATTGACATATCTTTCCAAGAGCGGAAACAGAATTGTCATATGCCATTGCATTATCCAAATCCAATGCATTAGGATGTTTGATTACATCGTATAATCTGGACAGTGCCTCTGCATAAAAAAAATCAACGTCAACAACAACTGCAACAATAAAATAGCCTGATTCACAATGAGTAAAACCCATACCCCCAGTATGAGGCCTAAATGCAGAACCACCAAACTCAGCACAGATGCCAATACCATAAACTGCAGCCTGAAAACAACAGGTTAAAAATGAACCCATGGACTTCTAAAGAAACTTCTTGAGAAAATATGCAATATGATCACACATGAAACTTTGTGATTGAAGAAAGATTCAGACCTGTCTAACATCTGGGTTTTCACTTGCGCAGGCTTCTAACAGAGAAGGAAGATATGTGTCATAATACCTGAGAAGTGAGAACCAGATAACAAAAAAACTTTGCTTCATGAGAAAAGGTTTTACGAACAATATCTTGGAGAAAAGAGTAGGAGGATCATAAAGCTGTTACCTAACTGCTGCTTCTCGACAGTGTTCTGCAACATCATCAAAAATGCAAATGGTGACTCTTCTTTCTTCTGATGTCTTATCCTTGCCCTAATAATTGATCAAATCAAACATGATAAACTTATGAGGTCCATCTAAATAATGCATTGTGTTACAAGAGTATAATGTTTGCAATGAGATGTTTAGCGGTTATCACGGATCATCGGGGTCACCAAAAAACAGAACATATATACATTCACATCGAAGCTTCTTTTTGGAAACATCTAAAGAAATGATTACAAATGAGAAACATTCAACTACGCAAGCAGTTCGTTCTATGAACATACTATCTAAAAATGACCAAAGGGGTAACGAAGCATGGTTTAAGACTTGGCATCAGCAAAGTCAAAGAATAATTTGTTGTGTAAAGATCAGTTTTCAGAGCCACTCTTATAGGCTAATAAAACATAGCCTCCACAACCAATGGTTAATCACTGTACTACCAGCATAGGTGTCAAATAGACAGAGCTCATCAAAGAACAAAAGGAATAGGTTAGTGAAACATAGCCTCAAAATCTCATGGTTAATCGTTTCACATACCAACATAGGTGTCAAGTAGACAGAGAGTTCATCAAAGAATGGAAGGAAGTAAGTCTTAAAAGTTTTGACCAGAGTGCCCAAACAATCGCCAACCTGCAAAATCACAAATGGTAAGCTTGTCTAAATTACTGGTAATGAAGCTTAGCAATTAGCATTAGCATTAGCTGCTGTTTACATTAGCAGAAAGTACAAAACAATCATGCAAGCAACCTTCATTGCTTAATTACATGAGTAAGGTAATTAATTAGGTATCTAAGTCGATTTCAGTACAAGTACTGGCCACTTGTCTATATCACCACATGTATCAAAAATGCAAGTACTGGTATGCTGCTTTGTCCAAATGTTGCAGTCTAGCATTTCGTTAGCTTACTTGATCAAATATTTCATCCTCCTGTTCGTTTTCTTCCCTCAGTAGCTCGTCTTCTTCTGAATCAAAGTCTTCAGCGTTCGCCCTCTCTGTTCGTTCTGTCCTCCTATTAGAGCTTGCTGTTATTACTTCTTTGATTCCCTCCACTATATATCTAACCTGGCCTTCATCGAGAAGTGTTCCTGACATCTGAACAAAGGTGATGAATTACAGATTATTACTGTTTTTTATCTTAAGAAACAGACTATTACTATCTATCATTGATCTACACCAAACCAAGTGCAGGAATAAGCACGCAACTGAAAAGGCACAGATGATTGTGAGTTGATGACATGTACTAGCAGATGAAGACTGCCACACTTTATTAATTGGTAGGATAAGTTGAATAGTAAAGAGTATTTTCACTAAATATTTAGGGAGAAGAGCTAATCAACACAGCACTAGGGACATAATCCTGTTAATTTTATAGCTAAAATTATACAGCACAGACTACGGAGTAGGTGGTTCTTAAAAATCGCCCAAACCCAGGTGGAAATACTAACCACACACCTTACACCACCCAATACATCACGGTTTAAACCAATGCTGATCCATTGAGGTCCACACGGTAGAACACTAGCCCCGCATATACTTTAGCATAGTAAGACCAACGAGTCTAGTAAAGTTATGACAAAATAAGGAGATAGCTGTGCACAAAGTCAAAATACTGAGGCTTCTGAAGAGAACATAACTTTTTCAGTGTAATGCCACAAATAACTATAACCATGGTACTGTAACACAATATACAGTACCTGAATTGACTCGTTCAATGACTCCAGTATGCTTGCACAAATTTGTGTGTCAGGTTCCTACAGAGTTACAGTAACAGGCTTAGACCAAAGAACAATAACTAACTGAATGAGCACTAAGTGGGATGAAGAAACATCTTAGAAGCTGCACTTACTTTATGCATAGCCTCTACAAGAGCTGGAACTATGTAATCAGATAGTTGCTTAAGATAAGAATTATCCCGGCCTTGAGCTTGGCCTTTTTCTACTGCCAATTTTGCTGAACGCAGAAGCTCAGGCATCGCTGGGAAGATTCCATTATGCATACAACTTGAGAACATGTAAAATACAAGAAAGAAATATAACAAAATTGAGATCCCTAACCTGAAACAGCTGCCTTCCTAACTTCGTCATGAAAATAGAATTTGAGGAGAGGTACCAGAGTAGTTGCAACCTGTACAAATCCAGATTCAGTTGCAATTCCTTGTGCGCACACACAACAAGACAGTGGGACAGACAGGGAGGATGAATTTTGAAAGAAGAAAAAATGATAACATGACCTGATCAATCCATGGGAAAAACCCTTCCTTGAGCTCATCAGCATAGCAACACAGCATACTGCATGCTGTTGCTTTCTCCTCCAGGAGACTGGTCCTGATGCCAATCCTCTTATCTCCCAGGGTAATAGTCTCAACACTGCATTTATTTAGTACAGACCGTAAGGAATTTTTTAGCCTATATAGGTGGTAAGCACAAACCTCTCTGTTAATAGTCTCAGCATTGCTACAATGAAATGTGGGATGAGCTAAATAGAATACAAATTCTTAGTTCGTCCTGTATGGACTAACACACAAATTCAAAAAACCAAGCCAAAGGATCACCAACATCATAATGCCAAATCATGCAGGCAACTACTGAAAACATGCCTGCATGGTCAGATTCACCATTTCTATTATGTGACTGACCAGCGGATGAAAATTCAATACAGTTAAATAGGGATGGGGGTGATTCAGGCCATTGGCCTGCTGAACCAACACTAAAATTGTGGCACCAGTGTACTCGGCAGACCCATATAAAACGAGGGTGACTGCAGCCATGATCCGATCAAACCTAGTTCAATCGAACCTGGACCTCATGTAGAGCACCCCCTTCCTCCTAGGGAGAAAAGCAAAGGCATCAAGCAACCTGAATGGCTGAAGCAATCATCCCGTCCCTTCCTCTCCACTGCCCACCAGTGGCGCCTTCCCCGTCCTCACCCACACAAAACACTAATGCTCTCAACCACCACCACCGTTGCCGGGTGACAGTTGCAATGCCTCCACTCATTAGCGTGTTGGCAACCACATAAGGACAACCCTAGGAACCTAACACTTCAGCACATTACCCTATATAAGAGGATCAGACCAAAAATTGTCCCTAAATACTTTGAAAAGGTCATACTGTACAGTAAAAAGAACCGAACTGCTCTGCCCCACCTACACCCCCTATAAGAAAACAAGATAGGACAAAATGTCAATGTAAACATGGAGGGGAGTCCTAAAACATACCCATCATCATCAGATTCACCATCCTCGCCTGCAGAAGTGACGCTCACATCTGGTTTAAGCTGAGCAGACTGAAGTAGAGGGGGCATAACAACACTCATGTAGGGGAGGAACTCCTGACCAAGGCACTTACAAAGTCTTGCCCATGCCTACAAATGCATTTAGAATAAGCAAAAATTTTAGCTATCACAATTAGATTAAGTCAAGGTGAACACACAAGTGTGATCGTATAACTGCCAGTCGTATTCTGATTTCCGACGTACTTGCAGCATGTAACTCGTTATTGGGTCATCAGCCTCCATGTGAGATCCTTGCAGTGACATCAAAACTTCCATAACCTAAGCAAAATGCATTCATGCTCAAAGGGCCAACCAATGAATATTGAATTTTGCAGAATAAATTGCAGATAACATATCTACAATCTAACCTGATACTTGACATGGAAAGTTTTTACAACATGAAATATATATGAACCAGGGCAACAAAAATATCATTACCTGCTTAGCGTCATCCCTAAATTTCTGTTTCCCAACAGCCATACCAACTAAACTTATGCATTCCATTGATTTGGCACGCAACATTCTGCTTGATTTATCAGTTGCATTCATGAGTATAGCCTTGAGATATGGCATGACTGCATCATAATATTTTTGGAAGTGTTCCTGAATCAATATGTTTGGCATGAATTAGCAACAGTATTGACCAGAAAACCTTCAACGGTATTTTCTCTTGTACCTGTGAAGAATCTGCAGCTGACGCTAAAGCGGTCAAAGCACCTTCTTGCACCATTTGGCTTCCAGACTATAAGGAAAACAAACAAATTTCTAAATATGTATCAAATATGCTCATGTATATACCGTAGCCTCTTTTAGTTTAAGGTTGGAAGCAAGATTTACCTGAAGCAACAGGAGAAGTTTGCCGACTATCACGTCCAAGTATGGAGTTAAAATTTCGGGTCTGCAATTTTCGCTGAAGTTCAGAATTGCAGAAGCTGCATGTGCCTGAACTCATCGGGAATATAAAATGCAAAACAAAGGTTAGAACATGCCTTGTTGATCACTTGATGGAGGAAACAATCATGACAAGTCAATCACTCAAGTACACATCCAAGAAAGCACAAGTTGCAAACACTATAAAAAATAAACAGTATAAGCTTTTCTGTGCGATGCAATCAGATGCTACCATGCCAACGTCTTGAATAGCTTGTACACGTATATGGTCATTGAACTAGCATCAACTCCAGCGTAAACGGGGTACATTGGAAGGTGTTCATATACCCCTTGAAGCATATCTTGCAGAAACGTAAACACCTAAGACCAACAAACAAACAATCCAGACACCAACCTTCCAAGACTGGTACAAGTAGCACCCTTGGATGTTCTGCAGGCAGTCTGTCTTTGGTGTACATGGATCTGGCGCTATCCTAGATCTATTTTGTGCCTACAGTTTTATTTAACTAAAATTCTCCAAGCAAAATGTTTTGAATGTTGAATCTCTCTGGTCTCCACTTCCAAATTAATCTCTGTAGGAGATATTAAGCATATGGGCAATTTGGAGATGCTCTTGAATTTCATTTAGGTTTACTTTTAAAACAGTTGATGTACTGAACAGAACTAAAACATTACAACCTACAACCACTCTTAGGTCATCATTGTTTTTGTGCAGAACAATTTTTAACTGAAAGATTATCTGCATAATTCATGTCGTCTATACATGATAGTAAAAAGAAGCAGCAGCAAGGAATCTAAATACAAGCCAACATCTCAGGAATTAAGAATGCATCATGTGATACGGACAAACTCAGCCAGTCTGAATTGCCTCCAAAGGCATGATAAGTGCAAACATCCATCAACTAGTATGTAGAAAAATTTTGGCAATAAACTGCAATACCCTACAGATAATTTGAACAATGCCCTAGCAAATACGAACTCTTGGCTTCACAGACAGGCTAAGAGTCCACCTTATGTTCTGACCTAAAGCACCATGTGCTGTCCAAAAGTAGGCCTATTACTCCAAAGTATAACACAACAAACTAGTAAAAAGATATGATAGAATCTTCAATGCAAATACTATGATGATGATACCCAACCTGTACACTAATGCACATCAGCATATCCAAAGTCAGACACCACAAAACGTTCAGGTGTGCATCAGCAAAACAAGACCGGTTACATAACTGTCAACAGTGCCCTAGTAGTAGACTTGGAATACCACACACTACTACACTAGGGGGGCAATATCTATCATTTGAATGAATTGTATGGTAATATAGCAAGCATGTGGGTTACATAATATGATGATAAACACTGCTTTAAGAAATTACAATAGAAGAAAGAATATTGAAAGGGGGGTGATGCAGATGACTTAGAATGCAAATGGTGAGCAATCACTTGCCTGTACGCGTGGGTTCTCGGAATCATCCATGGCTGAAGCCAACGCAGGGAGTACAACATGGTGCAACTTGTTCTGCAACTCAGGCCCCAAGTCCGTCGAAAGCTGCCCTACTGCATTGATTGCTGCCCACCTCACCCGAGGGTGAGGATCATTGAAAGAATTGAGCACCATCCCAACTACCTGATCGAGATTCTTAGTCATCACCTTAGCACAGCCTTCTGCAATCTGTGATATCGTCATGAGTGCCGCATGCCGTCTCTTCCACTCTTCAGCACCGATAAACGATGGGAGCAACTCAGCAGCCACAGGCAAGATGGTGTTGCCACCAACAGCAATTGCAAGCCGGTCAAGACACTCCTGTGCAAAAACAAAGCTTCCAGTTTCCCCAGCGTCCTCCTCCTCGGACACTGCGGCGTACCATGCCGGCTCATCCTGGACATCAAGCAGCATGTTCATGACCACCGCAAAGAGCCTGCCGACGTACCGTGGCAGCCTCCTCATCATCCCAGGCGCACGCTCCCTCGCCTCGGCAAGGGTAACAACGAACTCGACAGCGAGGTGGCGTGTGCCATCCTCCAATCCAGGGGCCTCGGCAATCTGCAGCATGGAGGCGACGACGTCGGGCAGCTGGCGGCGGAGGAAGCGCGGCTCCAGGCCAGCGAGCTCAATCATCATCTCGAGCGCCTCCTGCGCGGAGCCCTCGTTGCCGCAGTTGAGCGACTCGGCCAGGGCGCGCATCATGGCGGGGAGGAGGTCCTGGAACCGGTCGCGCTCGGCGGCGGAGGGGAGGGACTGGATGACGCTGATGGCGGCGTTGAGGCCGGCGACGCGGACGTCGGCGGAGGAGGGGTGCGAGAGCGCGGCGAGGAGGAGCGCGTGGAGGTCGGGGAAGCCGGCGGCGAGGTGGGAGGCGAGCCTGGCGAGGGTGTTGAGCGCCGACTCCTGCAGCGCGGGGGGCGAGGACGGGGAGGCGACAGACTTGTAGAGGAAGGTGAGGAGGTCGGGCCAGGAGCCGGAGGGCAGCAGGTGGGTGGCGAGCTCGGCGACGGCGTCGGAGAGCTTCTTCGAGATTGACCTGGAGAGGCCGGGCGCGGAGGCGGCGGAGAGGAGCAGCGCGCGGAGCGAGGACTGCGTGGCGGGCGCGAGCGCCGGGTAGACGAAGGCCTGGGAGCCCGGGGAGATGAGGCGGCGGAGGAGCACGGCGGCCATGGGCGCGGCGGGGTGCGCCGGGGAGAGCAGCAGGTGGGCGAGGCGCAGCGCGAGCGGGTCCGGGTGGGAGGCCCGCAGCGCGTGGAACGTCCGCTCCGCCCGCGACCGCGCCTCGTTGGCCGGCGACGCCAGGTCCCCCAGCAGCGCCGTCAGCGGCGCCGGGTCCGCGCCCAGCACCGCCGCCGCCGCGTCCTGCCCCTCCGCCGCCTGCGGATCCATCGGCTCCGGCGGTGCGCGGCGCGGGGAGATGGGAGGGGAGGGGAAAGTGGCGGGCACTGGCGGAGGAATTCGGCGGGATATTTTTGGGTTTTG